>NW_012267275.1:4378365-4382514 GCF_000151885.1 Dipodomys ordii | reverse complement strand
CACCACAACACACACACACACCACAACACACACACACACCCACAATACACACACACCACAACACACACACACCACAACACACACACCACAACACACACACACACACACACCAAGAAAGAAAAGGAAGGGGATGGGGAGGAAAAGAAGAGAAGGAAAGGGAAGAAAAGGCCCCTGAGTTCAGGACCCAGAGCTAGCACACACACACACACACCACAACACACACACACACACACACACACACACACCAAGAAAGAAAAGGAAGAGGGTGGGGAGGAAAAGAAGAGAAGGAAAGGGAAGAAAAGGCAACGTCTTTTAATATTAAAATTACATAATTAGTGTTTTGGGCTTTTTCCTTCTATTTCGTATAAAAAATATCTGTCAAAAACAAGATAAAATAACAGCACAGGTAAAATTGTAATGCATCCCACTTTTAGTTCTGGAACCTTCACTTGCTAGCAGAAACGTTTACAATATGTCAGACCAATACATGAGATTTTAGAAATGTTGTTGACTTTCATATACTCTTTCCTGAGAGTCTAGTAATTTACTTGATTTTTCTGAAGATAAAATTGAAATCTGTGAAGTATTTACGTTAAAGAAAAAAATCTATTGCAGGGCATGGTGATAATTAAATGCCTTTAATCCCAGGTGATTGGCAGACAGCTAGGATTGTGCTTTGATACCAGTCTGGACAAAGCCATGAGACTCTCTGAAAACAAAAAAGCAGAACTGACTCTGACATAGCTCAAGTAGTAGTGTCTGTTTAGAAGCATAAGAACTGGTCTATTCCCTAATAAAATCCCCTCTTAAATACCATCAACCTATCTTTTTGTATGTATTTCTCACAGTTAGTTACATGCCCATTCTTGGCCCATATTTTCACTTATTACTGGATTTATTTTTTGATTTCTCAGAATCAAAACAAAGTTTTACCTCATTACAATGGTATAAAATTAGTGATTAAAGTTAGAGTTTTAATTCATTCTGTTTTCTTAAATTCTAATTTGTTTTCCTTTGTATATGAAAATGATGACAGTAAGGCAAGGATAAAATTGCGTTTTCATGTTTTATTTGTTGTTCTTACAGCCAGAGACATGAACTGAAAAGTTTTAGAGTGAGCCAAGTCTTTAACTCTTATACCTTGAGTTTTATGAATTACATTATAAAATATAAATTCACCTTCTAAACAGGGAGAAAAAAAAGATCCCTTCAGCCCAGCATGAGGATTTTTTTCTGATCATTGAAAAAAAATCTTTATCGCTACTCTTAAATAAAGAGTTATTTTTGAGACGAGTCTCTTTGTGTACCCCAGGAAGACCTCCAATTTGGAATCCTCAGGCCTTAGCCTCCTGAATGCCAGTATTAACAGACATATTTCATCTCACCTGACTTCTCTTGAGGTTTTTGTCAACTTTTTTTTTTCCTCAAGAGAGTTAGGTGTACACACCTGTAATCCCAGTTACTGGGGAGGCAGAGGATCATGAGCTTGAGGCTAACTGGGACAAAGGTATGAAGACCCTATCTCCAAAACTGAGGGTTTTTGTTTTGTTTTAAGGAGGAGCTAAAAGTGTAGCCCAAATGGTAGAGCACTTCTCCTGGTATACATGGGGGCTGGGTTTAATTCCCAGTATTTAAAGAGAAAAAAAAGTGAAAAACTTTACATTGTTACCCCTATTGACTTGATGACTTTTTTTTTGGAAACTGTACGACAGATTTTGTGAAATCTCTTTTCCCCCTTGAAATATTTTATAATTCCAATTTGTTGGTAATTTTTGTTGCTGGTATCAAACCCACGTCTTCAAATGACTAAGCAGTCATTGCCATTGAGCCAGACTCATCATTTATAAACTCTTTTCTTAATGGAGAAGGAAATGGTTATTACAAACAGAATATTTCAGATTTCAAAGTCATTTGACTTTGTTTGTTTGTTACAAATCATTTGTTTGTTTGTTACAAATCATTTGAATTTATTGTCTTTGATGGTTGGGGGAACTAGAGTTTGAACTCAGCACTGTGCACTTTTTGTTTTATTGTGAAAATACTGTACAGAGGGGTTACAATTACATGGGCAAGATAATGAGTACATTTCTTATCAAGCATTGTAGCCTCCTCCTTTGTTTCCCCTTCCCATCCCTTCCCACCATCCCCCCCCCCCGCTCCCCCACCCAAACCTCTACCCCTCTCCCCCCCTGCACCAAAGTTGTAAAGTTCATTAGGTGTTCTCTACCACTTGAGCCACATCTCCAGCCCTTGACAAAGCATGTTACATATTTAGAAAAGTATATGGACAGTAGTCTGTGACTACCTGCTACCTTCAGGTCATTTATACAGCTTAAGTTGTTAAAGCATTCTTACATATGTTATCAATAGCTAATGCTATCGAAAATATATATATTTTTTGTTTTTGTTACAAAATCATGTCCATTTTTACCTAGAAAACAGGAATAGCTTCAATCCTCCAGCTTTTTCTTCAGCTTTCATGATTGACACTAGGGGGCAATGTAGTGGTTTGTTTAAACAATTGTTAATTTGTGCTGTCATTTTCTGCTGTGTAATCTTTGTAATTTCTGCTAGGAACTTGGCTTCTTGAATTTTATATCAGCTTCTGTTTTTTTGGGGGGGGTCATACAGGAATTTTTAAATTTTGTGCTTCTTAACAGATCTACTTGAAAGAAATTAATAATGTAATTTTTTGTTTTAAGTGAATTTCTGCCCATTTCCAAATGATGACCATTTTACAAATCTTTCCAGGAACTGGTAAAACTGAAGGTGAAACGTCACCTGACGAAACAGCAGAAATCAGCTGCCAGACGTCGATTGCAGAAAGGAGAAGCTAATGTATTTACCAAACAGCGTAGAGAAAATATGCAGAATATTAAATCAAGTTTGGAAGCAGCTAGCTTTTGGGGAGAATAATGTAGTCAAGATACTGAGTGCTTCATATATATGTTCATATATATAAAGCCTATTCTCTACTACCTTTGGTCTTTGAAGGACAGTATTTAAATAAATAAACCTTTCATCTATAAGTTTGATTCATTTTCAATATGTCTTTCAATAACTATAGTGGTTCTGCTAAGCAATTCATTTTTTCAAAGTAATTGGTAAATCTTTTAAAGTAATTTTTTCAAAATAATTTTGTTAGGGGTATTTGCATATTATAAAAAAATAGGAGTATCACCATATTAGTGTCCTGTTTTTGATTTTTATTCTCTACCACAAACCAGTAGATTGCTTGGTTTTGACACACCACTTTTTTTACTTAATAGTAAAAGCAACTTAAAGCAGGTCATACTTCTTTCTCTCTTTCAGCCTGACTTAATGTTAACATTGAATTTGTAACTACTTTGTACACTTGTTTTGAGGATTACATGAGACAATGCACATGAAACACTTAAAATCATGAACACATCATAAGCACTCTGGCATAGCTACCAGAATGACAGTTTGTCTTTCTGAAATTCTGCAATTTTTTGCCTTCTACCTGACCTTTGGGAGAATTGAATGTCTTCTGGATTTTTTTAGTCTTTGTGAGTAATTATAATCGATTGTAATTATAATCTTTGTGAGTAATTATAATCGATAATTCATAATAAGTGAACCTATAATCTCCTTGATGCTGTTTACATAGGCAGTGTGGTCATGAGAACAGAAGCTTGAACTAGTTCCGTTATAATTTTGATAGCAGCTTCATACTGGCTTGAACAGAAAAGTAAATGATGGGTGGGAGGAGTTGAAATGAGTGAAATATTTATATATATATATTCTTTTAATCTATATATATATCTATAGACATACTTAAGTGTATGTATGTGTATATGAGTATGTGTGATACTGGGGTTTGAACTCAGGGTCTTGAATTGGTTATTCAAGTGTTCTTTATTTAAGGCACCTCCGTTGGCTGCTTTTAGCTTTAGTGTTTTTTCCAGATAGAGTCTCAATGGTTTTCCTGAGCTAGCCTGGACTAAGATCCTTCTACTTCACCTCCTATCCAGTGTGAATCATAGGTATACACCACCATGCCAATTTTATTTTTTGATATTGTGAACTTTTTAAAATATTTTTATTGTGAAAATACTGTACAGAGGGGTTACAATTACATGGGCAAGATAATGAGTACATTTCTTATCAAGCATTGTAGCCTCCTCC
>NW_012267275.1:4364069-4378315 GCF_000151885.1 Dipodomys ordii | reverse complement strand
GTATTTCTAGGTAGTGCATAATAATTATCTTTGAATGTTGACCTGCTGAGTTATTCATAACTGTTTTTATTTTCTTTTTTATTGTGAAAATACTGTACAGAGGGGTTACAATTACATGGGCAAGATAATGAGTACATTTCTTATCAAGCATTGTAGCCTCCTCCTTTGTTTCCCCTTCCCATCCCTTCCCATCCTCCTCCCCATCACCCAATCCTCCTCCCCCCCCACCAAAGTTGTAAAGTTCATTTTTCCACATAATGACTTGTACATCTCATTATTGCAATGGGTCCACCTGTATCCCTATTTAAACCATTTGTTTTTTCCCTTCCCCTCCACAAATTATACCAACCTCAAATACAGTGAAAGCAGGGGTTATACCATGGGGGAGGGACATACAAAGCAACAAGAAATAATCTTATAAATGTGTTAGAAACAATCACCTGAAAGAAAAATATTGTGAACTTTTTGCCCAGGCTGGCTTCTAACCTGATTGTTCACACCTCTCTCTACCTCCAGAGTAGCTGAGATGGTAGATGTGAGCCACCCTGTCTAGCTTCTCTGTTTATATCAAAAGATTAGTTCAGAACATGTTCTAATGTTAGAAGTAAAAAGTACTTAGTCAAAGAAAAACAAGTATATGTACTACGGTTCCCTCCTCCTTATAATTCAGTGAGTTGTAGAAATGAGCATGTAGGTATGTGCACTAGATTTCATTGTCTTGTCTAGCATCCTGGGGCCAATCAGTAGAAAGATACACCGCGTGCAATGAGACATGCTCACTAGATGGCAATGGTATTCTACAGTTACCTACAGGATAGCCTTACATCATTTGCATTAGTGAAACAAGTAGGTGTTTCCTGAGATGAATGAAGACATCACATTTCCCTTCATCTTTGCAAAAACAATTCTGTTTGCAACACCTATCATTATTATTTCAATTATTTGAAGTATGGATATAAGAAAATATCAAATCCAGTGGAAAATTAGACTGATTTTGGAAGTATTTACATAGATAGCCTTACTTTGAGATTTTTATATTTCTTTAAGCTTAGGTATTTATTTTTCATGCTATGTCAAAAGTGTTATAACACAAAATAACTGCTAAAGATAGTATAATAGAACCTCAGAATGTTTATTTTGGAATATACTTCCTTACATTTAGAGTTTTATAAGCAACTTGGGAATAAAGTTATATGACTTCATACCACTAGGGTTTACTTAGATGACTTAGTCAACTTGGATACCTAATACATAAATGTTACTGGTTGAGAAACTTAGATGGCAAATAAGTACATGTACTTCTTACCCTTAATAACCTAAGGTTCAGGTGAGCCACAGAACACATTTAAATCAGAAATAGAGACATCTTACCTAGACAAAGGTTAGTGGTAGTTATTGAAGATTTAGTAATAAATGATACAGATAGGAATTTTTTTCCCTATCTTGTTGTTCTTTGCTATTTTTTTAACTAGAGTCCAACTTTGCTTGATATTTGTCAAGACTCATACGGCATATGTTGGAGGTTAATGATAGAGTATAAGCTTACCTGGTAGAGACGTATCAATCCACTCTCCCCCAAAAGATTCTTTGTGTAGACTACTTACCATTTCCATTAAATGAGCTTTTCCAATAAAATAATGTGGTTTATGTTTATGCTAACCTTGCACTGCTGGTTGTTGATGTGTTCAACACATAGCTGGCTATCATTGGGATTTCTTCAGAAGCCTGAAAGTATTTAGAAGGTACTAATCTGAGAGTTAGTGCTGCCTTAGATAATTACTCTTTTTGCCAAGTACTTAATAAATCTACTGACAATCCTCTCTGATTAAAAAGCTTTCCCTGATGCTGCCTTCTGGGAGATGTAATGTAGATCTCAGGCAGAGCCATTCTTTTTTTTTTTTTTTTTTTTGGTCTGGTCATAGGGCTTGAGCTCTGGGCCTGGGCGCTGTCCCTCAGCTCTTCAGCTCAAGGCTAGCTCTCTACCACTTGAGCCACAGCGCCACTTCCGGCTTTTTTCTTTTTGCTTATGTGGTGCTGAGGAATTGAACCCAGGGCCTCAGGCATGCAAGGCAAGCACTCTACCACTGAGCCATCTTCCCAGCCTCAGGCAGAGCCATTCTTAAAAGTGTGAGTTTATTTCATTGTAATATGTTCAGTACTTGGGTGGGCAGCTCTTCATCCCTCCTAGAATATCTGCCTAGAGAACTTCCAGTAATAGTTTGGTCCTTGGTTAGCTTAGTCCTAAACATATCTTAGACAACTGTATAATGAAGCTGGAGATTGAAGTCACACTTTGATAACCAGAAGTGTGAGGATAAGAACAAAGTTTACAACACTTTTCACAGAAAACTTTATCATTGCAAAAGACATTTTCTATAATATGTCAAGCTAGGTCTTTCTTATCTTGATATTATGAAAAATTACACTATGTTAACATCAACTTATTATAGATTTAATTCCTTAAAGTATTCTTTATGATACAAGGATGTATTATTTTGGATGTCACAATGATAAATGTGAAAAATCTGATGTGCTTTCTTTTAAGAGAGGTAAAAGAAACACTTGATAAATTTTAAATGTTTTAAACCCTATTTGCTCTAATCCTTTTGTTAGTAGAAGTTTGGCCTAGATAAGGAGGGAAAGTATGTTATTTACACAGTTTTCCAAATATTTTGATAGTATGTAAAGAGGTTTTTAAGATATAATTTTTGCTGGTTACAAGACTCAATAGCATTTGGAAGATGAAAAGCAGAATTTCAGGACAATACAAAGAAGACTACCTGAGAGCCTGATACATACCATTGATTGCTACAGCGGAAATTTCAGGAAAGTCTGAGTGAATTCAGTGGCATGGGGGTGGGAGGTGTTTTACGCTAGGAGGATATGGTTGAAAAAACCTCTTGCAAAAGAGGAAATCATGCAGAAAATCCAGGAGACAAATGAGTATACTTGCTATACTGTAGCAAGGGAGTTCTATAGCAAAGTACTACATTAAAGATGATTTTCAAAATTGAAAATTTTGATGTTTTGAGAAAAAAGAGCAACTATGGATTTTAAGCAGCATAGTGATCTGACTTTAAAGTGGCCTAAAAGAGACTAATAGAAATTTGTTAATGATTTTGAGTGAACCTAAAATGTTGCAGTTCGTAGTCTAAAGATTAAGGCTGAGACAATGTATTTTTGTACGGTTTTTATTGTAAAAATACTGTAAAGAGGGGTTACAGTTACATGAGCAAGGTAATGAGTACATTTCCTATGGAGCATTGACAATGTATTATACTAGAATTACTGACATTCTTTATAACCTTGTTTTTAATTGAATCATAAGAAAATAGCTTTGGATGTAATTTTTTTGTCCAAAGTCCCAGGATGAATAAGGTTGAGAGTGTAAGGAAACTGATAAATAAGGAAAAGGTATTGTAGTTTAGAGTTTGTATCCTGCCCAGGTTTTTTTCCTGCAAACTTACACAGGGCTTCAAACTTTGGCCTTCGAGACACTAAGGTGTGAAAGGAGACAAGCTGAATTGAATCTTCTACTGTTTCCTAACTTTGAAAAACAAGCTTTTTTTTTTTCTTTTTTCTTTTCTCTATAATAAACCAGTAAGCCTTTCAACTCATGACACACCCAAAGAAACACATTTCAATGGACAAAAGCTTCACTGGAAACATTTGTCTCTTGTATCAGGGGAGACCACTGCTAGGGGAATACTTTATTGAGTTTATGGCTCTCAGAGGTAGTTTGAGAAGATCAGAAAACTTGATTCATCTGTAACTTGGTCTTTCTCCAGTTTTCAATCTATAGGAAAAGTAGGCCCCTCCATGCAGTTTCAGATTCCTCCTTTTTTAAACAAATTTTGAAAAGAAATAATGTTTCTTTGTCAGCAAGATACATGTTAAGTGCAGTGCTCTGGCGGTGGCTGCATAGGAAGCAGAGTGGAAATTATAGTTTATAGTGTGGAATGATTATGCATAAGGCTTTTATCTTAATGCATGCATATCCATAAGTGAGCTGGAATCGAGTTGAGAGTATACTGATAGGCAGTTTTTACAGGAAGCTCATCTAAAATATATGAAGCTGTGAAGTGACTGGTTGATGGGACCTAAACATCATCAACTAATCTCAGGATTAAGTCATTTGTTTATAATCAATACACATTCTCCTGGTGTTTATTTTAAATGAACACTATTCTTTTAGTCTCATTTTAATTTGACTATTTTTCCAAAGATTTAAACATTCTGTAAAAACCATCCCAGAAACACAATTTTATTTTATTTATTTTTGTGAACATACTGTACAGAGGGGTTACAATTACATGGGCAGGATAATGCGTACATTTCTTATCAAGCATTGCAGCCTCTTCCTTTGTTTACCCTTCACATCCTTCCCAGCCCCACCCCCACCCCCCCAATCCTCCCCTCTCCCCACCCCACCCCCACCAACGTTGTAAAGCTCGTTTTCGACATGACAACTTGTACTTCTCATGGTTGCAACAGGTCCACCTGTATCCTTAAACAACTTGTAGAAACACAATTTTAAAGAAGGAAATAAATGTGTCTCTTTCATAGGACAGGAGCTTAGGCAATGTGTTTTATCCCCTACCTTACACACCTTTATAGAAGACCTCATCCTATTTATTTGAGGAGTGGTTCAAAGACTGTGCTGGAGCTTGGGTATCTCTTTTAGGATAAATCTGATTCCCTCATAGCTACAATATACATTTCAGTCTGGGTAGGAGAGTTATGAAAAAAATGGAAAGTGAGAAATGATACTTTTTTTTCTTTTTATTTATTTATTTTTATTGTGAAAAAACTGTACAGAGGTGTTACAATTACATGGGCAAGATAATGAGTACATTGTAGCCTCCTCCTTTGTTTGCCCTTCCCATCCTTTCCCATCCTCCCTCCCCCCTCACCGAACCCTCCCCCCCCCAAGTTGTAAAGTTCGTTTTTGACAGGACAACTTGTACTTCTCATTGTTGCAACAGGCCCACCTGTATCCTTATTTAAACGACTTGTTTTTCCCCTTCCCCTCCACAAATTATACCGACATCAAATACAGTGCAAGCAGGGGTTATGCTGTGGGGGAGGGACATACAAAGCAACAAAGAAATAATCTTATAATTGCGTTAGAAACAAATGCATGAAAGAAAAAAAATCATTTAAAATACATATTTTAGGGTTCATTTTCCTAACATCACCTTATCTGGCCTTTTCTGCTTGACTCATACATATACTAGATATTGCAAATAAGGGAAATCATGGGACCTATGTTTCTTTGGGCTTGGCTTACTTCACTTAATAAAATTTTTTTCCAAGTCTTTCCATTTCCTAACAAATGGGGCAATGTCATTCTTATCAGTTTGTTTTTCATGATCCAAGAGTTCTCCCTCATTATCTCTAGTCTTATACATTGGAACATCCAGATTTCTCAGGGTTAAAAAAAGTTTATTCTAAAAAAAAATGTTAACCTAGGACCTAATAATGCCTCCCCCAGTGATATCTTTACTGCAAAGTATTTCTTGAAGAATCGATTATGTTTCTCTTGGAAACCAAATTCTAAGACAGAAGGGCTAGGTAACAGATTATGTAAGACTAGATATGTGAGATCCCAAAATATATACACCAACTAGAAAGCTTAAATAAATTTGAGGATTTTTTTCATGGTTGTTTTTATTTCTTCTGATTTTGAAGGGTCACTCTGACTGCCCTGGTTTAAAAAAAAGTTTGCTCCTATTTTTTTCATAATTTTGTATAAAATTAAGAAATAGAATATTCTTAATCTGTAGATGGGATATTATTTCTCTTTGCCACTTCCTATTCATGATTTCCAAAATGTCGTGCTATAGCACCAAACAAAAGTCTGCAAAGCTCTGTTGTTATTTGTGATTTTAAATTTACCTATGGTTCACCAATACCCTGATTCAAATATTACATTGATTCCTTCCAAGTAAGGCAGTAAATAAATTAAAACTGAGCAGCCATTAATTCCATTTACTTGTTCCTTGCCAGTTGCTAGTTAAACATTGATGCTAACCAGTCATTCTTTCTTCCTACTTGTCTCTTTCTAGTTGAGGCTAAACAAAACTGACACTAAATAGTTATTAGTCTTTATCTCTTCAGTCAGCTTATTCCCAGCTATTCTCTTCCACTTCTACCCTTCCCCCACTCCCTCAGAATGCTCTTGAACACAGCTTTGATCCTCTTTTCCTAACTCCACATTTAACTCTTCCAGTTTTCCCTACCTATCTTCCATTGGAATATGGAATGAGTTCTTGTCAATTTTTTTCTCATTGTGTCTATAAAGTGTTTGCTCTTTGTAAGTAGTAAGACCACTGCTTTTTCATTTTATCCACTTTACCTTCATTTGTTAGTTTTTAAACATCAAGGCATAAACAGATTAGTGAAGAAATTGTATCAGGGAAGATAATATCAAGTCTCAATCAGTGTCCTCTCCATCCCTCAGTCATCTGATTCATTAGGGATAAAACAGTATTAAATCAGCTTAGGCAGTTACCACAGGCCCTTTTGGTGCATGCAATTTCTGAGCTAAAATCGTTGGGGATCTTGAGTCTCAACAATATCACCTGACCCACCAAAACGTTATCATAAGCTCCTAAAAAGGCCCATTTCCTGCCTTGCCAAACTTGATCTCTTCCGGTAAGGTAGAACAGTTTATGAGCATGCAGAAAGGGTTCTTTTTCATTTTAAAGATGATTCATAGACTGTGTTTCCTTTGTTTCATTTGGTAGTTCCCACTCTCACCTCCTTATTCTATAAATAATAGGTTTATCTAACAACAAACCTTACTGGCATAACAGAATGAACTTTCTCTATCAGAAAAATTATTGTTTCCATTGATACTTTTGTTTCATTGTTTATGAAATACTACAAAACAAACTACCTTGATTCTTCATCTTTTCAAATAATTCTGCTTATTAGGAGCTTGAGAAATGTGCTTTCTCTGCAGAACTTCCTCTTTTATTATTAGGTTGGATACCATTTCCCTTTTTTTTGGTCGGTCGTGGGACTTGAACTCTCAGCTTGGGCGCTGTCCCTGCACTCTTCAGCTCAAGGTGAGTGCTCTACCGCTTGAGCCACAGCGCCACTTCCGGTTTTCAAGTAGTTTATTGGAAATAAGAGTCTCACGGACTTTCCTGCCTGGGCTGGCTTTGAACCGTGATCCTCAGATCTCAGCCTCCTGAGTAACTAGCATTACAGGCGTGAGCCACCGGTGCCTGGCACCATTTCTCATCTTTTGAATTGGTCCTCTAATAAGATTTATAAGATTATCATTTTGTTTCTCACAATAATATCTATCTTGTTTCAATTTTTAAAATAATGTACCTTTAACATATGACTTTAGAAATGTGGTCTTCACAGTGAGTAGAGTACTAAAATACACACACAATGTTCCATCTTCATCAGTTGTCTTTTATATCAAAGTGAGAATGGTTACTTTCTATCTCACAATAGAGTTTAAAGTGAGACATCATAGGATTGCTTAAGGAAGAAACCAATAAGCAGAGTTTAAGAAAACTTACTGAAAGAATGGACTTACTGAGGAATCTGCTATCTACTTGGACTGTTGTATAATTATCTTGTTAGAATTCCTATTTTCATTTCATAATTTATAACTCATCAAAGATCATGATGAACTTTCTTGGCAAAGCTGTTCTGGGTCTCAATAAAGATGCTCATTGTTCTGTCTTCTATAGAAAAACCTTATGGAGGTTGAAGATGAGTATTAACTAATTCTTAACTTTCACTGCAGCTAGCATTAACAGTGAGCCTTGGATGTATCATATTCATTTGTGTCTCTCAGATTGATAGAGACAGACTATGGGAATAGAAGTAATCTTTTTGAAGAGCAGTAAGCTTTTGGGAAATACTTGATTCACCTTCCAAAAACTAGAATATCTGTAATACTTGTGATCATTTGTAGTGAAGTCTTAAAATCGTAGATGTTAGAACTTAAACAATGTCTCACATGGCTGAGAACTGTGAGCCAAGAAAAGATGAATAACTTTCACTAACATTTTACAAATAACAAAACTCAAATGCATTAAATTACAAACTCCCTTCTCCCAAAATAAAAATAAATACACAAAAACTCCTGGAGTGCAAGAACATTAACAAATTTTTTACTCTGGAAGTATTGCTCATTGATAGAATACAAGGATTCAATCTGCAGCACTGCACAAACCAAGTAAAAACTTTGTATTTGATTCAGGTCTGGAAAATTGTACTTTGTAACCCTAAATAAGTATCTTAGCATGAAGTAATAATTTCCTGCAAGTGTGTATGTGCACACGAGTGTGCACGTGTTTATATGTGTGATTTTGATGTGTTTGTTCCATGGGGAAAATTGTATTTGTAATCTGTATAGCTTATAAACTCTCTGAGTTTTGCCAGATGATAGTTATTATAATAAGGATTATTATTACATCCCAATGGCTCCTTTTTCTTTTACTAAGCCCACCTTCCTACAACCATCTGGAGAAGCTGATCACATGGAAGACATTTTATTTTTATATAGTCTTTATAAAACTAGTATCAGTTCTTCATAAAATATTACATAATTATAAAATCTGAATATCAGAAGGACCATTAGTAAATAATCTCAAGTCTCCTGTGGAAAAATGCTTTTAAGTAAAAGCAAAGAAGACCTCCACATGCTTTAACAACTAACATAGCTTAGAGCCATTGAAATAAGTTATGTGGTATCTAGCCTAATTCCTTATTATTGCAATGAGATTGCATGACAGATTTGTGTCTCCTGTGAAAAAATTATTTAACAAATTGTTAAAGGGTGGTGTAGACCATAAAAAATGGTTTCCTTAGGAACTTGAAACTACCAACTATGTTCTTTGAAAACATACATCTTCGCTTCTCCTGAAATTTTTAATAGAATATAATTATTGTGAGATGAAAGAAAATGAATGATATCAAAATTAATTAATGTCAACCATGGGACTGATTTGCCTTGAAGGGTAAATAGGGAAACATGTTTTCTCACACAATCTGTAGTTTTGCTTGCTACTGGCTCACCAGAAATGATCACAATGGTGTAAGGGGCTTGAAGGGCACAAAACTACAGCTGACAAAAGAGATGTTCTTAAGTTCAGTTACAAAACATAATCCAACTATCACTACAATCTTCATAATATTCCTTTTCTGAAAGAAAATTTATGTTAATCATACTGATTATATATTGCTAGCAATATTGAACTGCTCCTTTGTTATTTAGGAAACTGCCTTAAGAAATAAATTCCTTAATTCCATGTTCTAGGGACAGCACACTTGAAGATGGAGGGCCTAAAGAAAGAATTCAAATGAGAAGCTGCACGGCACTCAGGCAAAATCTGGTTGGAGAGGAAATCTGTTCCCATGATTATTGAGCTTCCCTTGCTAGCCTGTAGGTGGGTGTGTTTAACAGAAGGAAGCAATGGGAACTTGCCTGTCAGCCAGCCTTTCGAGCTAATTAGCTCAGCATACAACAAAGATAAGTAAGCCTGAGAGGAGGGCCCCCTAAGGGGTCTTTAGATTCTGGGAAATGTCTGATTGGCAGATGTTAAAAGGGATTCTTTGGTAATCCAGTGCATCAATGAGCTGCACAAATTCAGTTCAGAACTGCAAGAATTCAGGCATGAGGACACTTTGTACAGCAGACTCACACAGGCAGACCCGAGATGGACAGGAC
Source organism: Dipodomys ordii (assembly GCF_000151885.1). Taxonomy (NCBI): domain Eukaryota; kingdom Metazoa; phylum Chordata; class Mammalia; order Rodentia; family Heteromyidae; genus Dipodomys; species Dipodomys ordii. Next base: position 4,368,615 of record NW_012267275.1, on the reverse strand, counting down.
CTTGGAATCTCTGAGACACATCATTGCCCAAGTCTTGCCTCACAGAGACCCGGCTGTAGTCTTCAAAGACTGTAAGTATTGAAGGGGAAAAAGTTTTTTTTTTTCCTTGTTGGAAAATAGTCTCAAACGTCTAGTCACATCCTATTGAACTGTGATTTCTTCTAAATCTCTGTAGTCGTGTGCTGTGGTCTAAGTGATAGTTAACTTGTTCCTGACTTCAGTCAGAGGAATGATTTCATTTTACCTTCAAGCATAAGTAAAAAAAAAAAAAACTCTGGGTTATGTTGAAGCAAGATTTCTTGCTGTTTATAAGTCCCTTCTTCTAAAATCTAAAACCAACCAAGTCTTAATGAACTTTTCCAGATGCTTTTTTAAATAAAGCAAGGCTGACTGGAACTGAGATTAGAACGAAAACTCACTTGTAAGAGACAATAAAATATATCTACATGTTAACCTGTTTAATCTTTGACAATATGTCTTAGTGAAGTGAAATTGAGATTTTTATTTAAAAAACTGTGGCTTGAACAAAATTTATAAATTACCACTGAGCTCTTAAATTTTGACAACAAATTACAATACTCTCGTTAAAAGCACAATAAAATGAGAAACCTCTCAAAGTCAGCAGCACACACTGACCAACCCTTCCCCCCCACCCCAAGTATGGCAACGTTATTTCAAAATCTTTTTTAAAGATGATTATGGAAAATAATTCAATCAAGCTTTCCAATTCCAGCAATACTAGTAAACCATTTGTCATGTAACTTCGTTTCTGGAACCAATTTGATTTCCTGCTGCTGCAAAACAGACTCTCCTCACTTATATCTTATCTACAGTGGGTTTCATATTACAAAGGGCTTCTGAAATAGAATTTTGCTTTGGAACTGCCCAAAAGGTAAAATGCATATGGAATTTTTTTTCTAGCTTCAATAGGTTACAGCTTTTCTCCTTGTGAATCTAGTTATGTCTGTCTCCATCAAAACATCAATGGTTTGGATTTTTGCTTTCTGATTACTGTTCCTTTCCAGATGTCCTTCTAGTTTATATTTCTCATATGTGAGAGGAAGAAAGAGAAATGTTGGACCATTCTATTCCATAAATTTTTCCTCTTAGAAATTAAATTGTAACCAATCTACCCTCCAAGGCATAAAGTGAAAAATCTTTTCTTTCTTTCCTCTTTTTAAAAATATTGTCTTCAAGCATTAGTCAGTATCTATAGTAGATTCCTAATAAAAATCACTCCATCTTCCAGCCCAGCCTGGAGTCTATTCAGGCTTGGTATGTTTCTTTAAATGAAAAGACAAGGAAAGAATGTCTCTCTACTACAATAGCATTGAATTCCTCTTGATGGATAAAAGGGCTCTAGGGTTTCCCAAAGCTTTGGATAAACTGTATGGAACTTATGCTGAGGGTTTGGAGAGTTTCTACTCTCCAACAAAACGAAATAGCAGGAAGAAGTTTGAGATTACATGACCCATTCTTTAACCTGAACTCAATTCTTGGAATGCTTACAGTTTATAAGAGAGAATAGAATTTTTAATGGGGTAATAATAAAGCATACATTAAACTCTGTCACCTGGACCTTTGCGGGAATTCTTTCATATTGAAAGACAACAAGTGCCCTATTTTATATATTTCATTTATTAATATAAAAACTAAATATGACTACACAACATTTCTGCTTACCCTAGAGTACACTGTCACTGCCAATTGCTTGCCTAGCTTAGTGGATGTGAACGTTAAACTTCTGGTCCTCGTTCCGCTGGCTTTTCTAATCAGAAAAATTAAGTCAGATGGCAAATTTCTATATAGGGGTTTTCATGGCACTGGAGAATTCAAACATTCACAATCCAGGTGGAGGGAGTGGAAATGGATTTACTTTCTGGTGTAGGACATCAAAGGTTTATGGGGGACGGGAGGGGAGGAGCTAAATCACGCCTAGGCAATGCTGCCTTCATGTGGCAGTTTGGCCTGTGGGCCTTTTTTTCTTTGGCATACCAATAAGTGGCTGCCACCATACTTCTGCTGACACCCTGTTAAAAGCTGCCCTGGTTTTGAATGGCAGATTCTGAGTAGTCTCTTGGCCTTCTGCTCATTCCCTGGCTCCTCCCCTGCTACGCTCCTCCTCCAATCTCTTTCTGCCAGAAGGAAGTGATTGAGTACAGGAACATATCACTGCCAATTACTTAAGCAAAATTGCTACCTTGCTTTTCTACAAGATGAAAAGCTAATCCAAAAAAATTTCAAGCTCAGCCCTATTGAACAAAGGAGCATTATTAAAAAAAAAAAAAAACGGAAAGGTGTGCAAGCTTTTCTGAATTTTTCTTCTATGAATGCAAAAGCACCTTCTTCTCACTTTACTCTTTGTATACACACACTGCAGGGAGCAGAAATAGTCACTGATTATTTTTTTTCTCCTCAGTTACCTTTTGATTTGCTTACAAACAAGAGTGACTGAGTTTTCTTTTCAAGTTGGTCAGAAAAAGGCACTCAGAGGTTTTTTTGTTTTGTTTTGTTTTGTTTTATTGGTCTTAGACAGATGCATGTGCGAATAGTTATATTAATTTAAGGAAATAAACATTGAATGTTTTTCTCAGCCAAGGGGCCCTTGCTTCAAATGACATATTACAATATATAAGTCTGTCATTTTATTTTAGACAAGGTGTTCATCTAGCAATTGTTGTGATTGCTTTTTATTTTCTCTTGAAAGAAAATTACTTCCATAACACTTTTTCTTCACGTTTTTTTCTTAATTCACTTACCAAGTGAAAAAATGATTAAAAGAGGTTCTAAATATGGTGAGATCCTACTTGAAGTTTGTTTCTATAGGGTAACATTCTCCACTACATAACTGTCTCTGCTTCAGAAGAGTAGTACTGGATAGCTCCACACCATCAGACAGAATCTCTTTACAATGAAAGTATGGCACATTTTTATGATGCCACCTTTTACTTTATTTGATTTTGCTGGTGGTAGGACTTGAACTCAGGGCCTAGGTGCTATCCCTGAGCCTCTTTGTGCTCAAAACTAATGTTCTACAACTTGAACCACAGCCCCACGTCCAGCTTTTTTGAGTAGTTAATTGGAGATAAGTCTCACGGGGACTTTACTGCCTGGTCTGGCTACTCAGCCTCCTAAGTCACTAAGATTACAGGCATGAGCCACTAGTGCCTGACTTTGCCATCTATTCTTGGCTCTGTGAAACATCTCATTTCTTTTTCTTGTGTGATTTGCCACAGCAAAAGATAAACTGTCATAAAAACAGCTCCTATCTTCTCCTTCTAGGGACTGTGTGAACTTGTCATTTGCCCCTGTTTGACAGTACTTGAATGCTTTTTCTGAAGAAGCAACAATACTATTTCAAAATGGCTGCACTTCCGGATCCACAAGACTCTTACCTCGCATTTTTGGGCTCTCCTTTTACCCATTTACTTGTAAGAATAGAACATTAAGTGTGCATCATGTGACAGGCACCATCCTAGAACCACTGATTTTTCACAGCAAGATGATAGGTAATACTGTTACAGCAAAGTAGATATTATTGGTATTTAGAGATGAGAGAATTGATATTAATGGCAGTGAAGGTAGTTTCTCAAGGCCACACAACAAGTAAATAATGGAGGCAAGGTATAAATTCTGGCTTCACCTCCTTGCTTTTAGTAACTACAAGATGGTGCCTCTTAGAGTTGCTGGCCATGTTGTAAGTCTTGTAATGGCTGAAGCTGTTAGGGAAATGAAAGAAATGGACTCTCTTAGATGTAGAGAGGAACCTATTAAGAAGTCACCTCTGAGCAGTGTGTGAGAGGAAAGTGCAAAGGGGAATGGTATTTTGAGGAAGGGAACTAGCCTGTTCAATGGCAGATAAGAAATATACGTTGGGGAAGTCAGAAGGGCAGAGAAGGCAGTTTGACTGTTGCTACTATGCAGGCAGTCAGGAGCCATTGAAGTTAGCCATGCTCTTAGCTTAGTTCTGTAAATTTATGTCCTTATGTGCATTAGGGGCACGTTTATATTGACATCTGTTGGAGGTAACTTAGGTGTACTCCTAAGTTAAGGAGAATTGGCGTTTTTTTCTTAGCAACAATCATTTGCCAACTCTGGCAAGATGTAAGATTTGTAAATACCAAACATGCCTGTGTGGAGAGACCATTCTCACTGACTAAAGGCCAAAATCAAGAAAAACTGACTCAGATTGTTTAAATGTTATCTTGATTGCCATTGCTGTGTTGGTTACTAAGTTGACTTTACAAAGTCAACTTTACAAAGTGAAATGTTAGATTACATTAATATTTTCTCCAAATTTTATAATCAAAAAGTAGGATGGAACCCTTACTAAATATTACTCAGGTGGAAGTAAGTTTCTCTTTTATTTGGGGAAATATTTTTTTCTGTACAAGAAGTTTTGTAGGGCTGGGAAGGTGGCTCAGTGGTAGAGCGCTTGCCTTGCATGCATAAGGCCCTGGGTTCGATTCCTCAGCACCACATAAGCAGGAAAAAAAAGCCGGAAGTGGCGCTGTGGCTCAAGTGGTAGAGTGCTAGCCTTGAGCTG
>NW_012267275.1:4319025-4361304 GCF_000151885.1 Dipodomys ordii | reverse complement strand
GCCTCCTCCTTTGGTTTGGTGTCTGGGCACTGTCCCTGAGCTCTTTTGCTCAAGGCTAGCACTCTGCTGCTTGAGCTATAGCTCTACTTCTGGATTTTCTGAGTAGTTTATTGAAGACAAGGCTCATGGACTTTCCTGCCAGGGCTAGCTTTGAACCATGATCCTCAGATCTCAGGCTCCTAAATAGCTAGGATTACAGATGTAAACCACAGGAGCATGGCTCCAGATTTGCTGTTTTAACAAAGTAGAACTTTGTGTGGTTAATCCTTAATTAATTGTCTTAAATCAATGTTCTTACAAAGTCTCTTTAAATACAGTATAATGTCAGTGCCCAGTGATGTATAGGAGAGATATATACTTCCTGATTGGTAAATAGGTTACATCAGGTTTTTATTTTCTGCAGCTTTAGAGATTGATGATGTCATCTGACCCATGGTGCACATATAAACCACATATGTGAACTCAGGAATGCCACTGCTGTTTAAGTGTGATATACCTAATCACTTTTTATTTTGCTTTTGTGATTCCTTCTTACTCCTTCATATTATTGTAAATATAAAAAAATAATTTTTACTTAAATTCCACCCTCCTTTCCCCCACCAAAGAAAAGGATTTACACTTCAAATTTTTTTCAATTTCAAATTTTAGGGGTGAAAATCCATAAAAGAATAAATGGCATCCTATTTGCATATGTTGTAAAATCTCCTGAGAAATTAAAAAAAAACACCCCAGGATCAAAGTTCTTTCAGGAAAATCTTTGGGGTTTGGGATAGAGGTGAAAGAAGAAAAGGGAAAGAAAACAAAAGAAGCACTAGCAGCTCTCCAGCTGCTGAAGGAGCTAACACTGACTGAGAACACAACCATTCTTTCTGCTGGGAACAAAGCAGGACTCCAAGTTGCCTGTGTCTTGCTGTGCAGCTGTGGCTACCTTTAAAAGACTGCCCACAAAAGCAAGTGGGGCCCAGGATTCCTACATGCACTACTGGACACACAAGCTGTGTCTGCAAGATTCCATTCGCCTGGTCTAAGCAAGGCTGAAGAAGGTTGCAAACATCTAGCTAGACTTGATTACTCAGTGCCCTGGGAGTAAACCAAACCCAGCATACCACACAAAGGCACCTCGCTTTTCAACTTATTTTTGATGAATCACAAAGGCATCTTATAGTGAGTTTGTCCCTTAAATAATTTGAGAGTCATTTTTCCTGTTTCGCCTCAACAAAATTAGGAAATCACATTGGTAAGAACAAGTTATTCATGACTGAATTGCTAGAAAGCATTAATTAACTTTATTTTAACATATCACCTGCTAAGAGTAATTTAATTGAAGATTATATTTAAAATATTGCATAACATAAATCCATCTGTTTAGAGGTGAAAAAGCTATTTGAAAATATGGAAATCATCTTGGAAGCCTCTTAATGATTATGCTCAAATCACAGCCTTTCCAATTTGTCTCTAATTGTTTTTGGCAAGGAAAATTTTACCCACTAGAATTTTCCTAGTGAAAGAATTATAAGAAATTGTGTTCCCCCCACTCTTGGCAGATTTATAGTAGGCATTTAAGATCTCTTTTTTTTTGTGGACTAATGGCTATCTTCTATGCAAGACTTCTATCAGGTTATTGAACTGAGCATTAAGCTACATTGCTTTTACTTTCCTGAGGCACATTCATTTATTAAGCATTAATGTAAAATAAAGGCTAAGTCCTCTGGAATTTTTGTTCATCGTATTGCCTTTAGCATCTATTAGAAAGTGAACAATTTGGGCAAAAAAAATCCATATTTAACCTTGAGGAATGTGACATTTCATCTATTTCTGGCTATTCTGAAGTTTTGACTTTATCAATGAATGTTATCACACAAGCTATCTTTTTTCCATATTTGAGCTCTTCATGTATCTTGGTGACAAATAGAACACTGTGTTCAATCAGAGAATCTTCAGACTATTTTTAGAATAATAATAGGGCTTCCAATCTAGAAACAGTTTCAAAGATGCAATAACAAACATATAATTATGCCTTTTCTTTTCTGTCTTTACCTACTATAATCACACATAATAGATAACATGATAGTGCTTACCATGTGTGAATTTCTGACCATGTTTAATTTTAATCTTTAAAGCAATTCTATGATGTAGGCATTGAATTTCACAGATGAGGAACTGAGTCAGGGAACAGTTAGGTATCTTGCAATAGTCAAACCCAGACCATATGGCTCCAGAGAATGACCTTTAAATCACTGAGTAAACTGCCTGCCTAATGATAAAATATGACAAGATTCAGCAGATAGTTTATTGTATATCAACTAGCACATATATAAAAAGTTTTCTATAATATATTCTGTAATCCACTGGGTATTTTAATTATCTATATCTCATTTCCCAAATGAAAACACAGGTCATGTTTTCCTATCAGTATCCCCATCATGTCCAACTTATAAATATGAAAATACAACTATTATAGATATATACATATATGTAGTTGACATCTAGATGTAGATGACATATAGCTATCTACGTATATGTAGTGTATATACAGACACTCAGCAAGCTCTGAAATTTTAGGGTAAATGTTCTCTCGGTATATAAATGCTGATGTTCTTCTCTGACAAGGCCAGGATTCTTCGTTTGCAGAAGGAGAACTCTTGGTTGCTTCATCTCCTAGACACTCCTCATGAGTTGTTCGCCCATGCTCGCATTTTACCTTGAACTTTCCACGTGTGCAGAAACAAGTACACTTTCTCTGAGTCTGAGTCCTTCCTTTTGGCTCCACTTATTCATGGTAGCCCCATCAACCATAGATAGCATATATACCACCTTACGCCATAACAGAGGGAAAAGAAGTCTGTATTCCTGCTTTTGTCTCCCTCCTGGGTCAAGCTGTCACACTAAGGCAATGATGTTAGGTCCAATTACAAAATGAAGCTAAGCAACCTCACTGGTTTTTGTCAAGTCCAATCTCTTTCTTAATGGCAATCTTTCCTATCACTCCCCCTGCAGAGTGAAAAATGGCTCCCATCACTCTTTTAGATTCCCTGGCTGGGCTATGAACCAAGATGATAAAAATCCAGATTAATGGGAGAAAAACTGTATTTAATGACAGATGTATGCAGGGTCTTCCCACAAAATATGAGACTTGAATAAGTGTCAGATAATTGAGGTTTACCTAGCTCCCTAAGTTATGGGAAGGAACAGGGGCTTGGGGCTTCTAGGGCATGGTAGAGACATGTTATTGGAATGTGATACGGGAATGTATGGTGAATAAAATGTATGTTTCATGCAGATTCAACAGTTTCTCCAATATCTCAGAACAAACCTCAAATAACAGGTCATCTTCTGTGATCCAATTTGATTTGAGTTAGGACCACTGAATTCTTTTGGAAGACACATCTTCTGGCAGATAAGAATAGCTCAGAAAAAGCCTGGATCTGCATCTAACAGGTCTCAAGTGCAATCACTTTAAAGTAATCAATAATAAAGTGTTATATTTTGGGGTGGCAACTCCTGGATTCCTTCACTATGAATGCAATTCTTTATTAGCTTGTATCAATTGTATAAACTAGTGAGTGACATTATGGTATTTTCATATAATCATATGGTATATATTGATTTTATCTACTGCTTCGTTTGGCCTTTCATATCTGCCCTTCTTTCTCCCCTTCTCCTTTTCTAACAATTTCATTTTGCAATATTTCAAAAGTAAAGTATTTAAGTATAGTAATAAAGAAGAAGGAAAGAGAGATGGAAGGAAGGAAAGAAATAAATAAAAGAAAGAGAAAAAGAAGGAAGCAAAGGAAAGAAGGAAGCAAAGAAGGAAGGAAGAAAGGAAGGAAGGAAGGAAGGAAGGAAGGAAATAAAAGAAAGAGAAAAAGAAGGAAAGGAAAGAAGAAAGCAAAGAAGGAAGGAAGGAGGGAAGGAAGGAAGGAAGGAAGGAAGGAAGGAAGGAAACTACATCTCCAATAAGGATGACAAAGAAAGAAGTTAGGTTACTTATAGGATTAACTAGCAAGTTAAAAATAAGTAAAGACAAAATATTTGTACTTGGGTAATAAAAAATAGGAAAGAGAGAACAAAAGAGAGAGAAAGCAACTTAGGAGAGTTGAAAAGTATATGGGGTAGAAATATTAGAAATAATAGTGAAAGAAAATACAATAAAAAGCAGATAAAGAAGACTATATATATGTATATATGTCAAGATTTCTTTTCTGTTGAGGAGGATGAAAATCTTTTCCTTTATTTCTAGGCCTGTTGTTTTGCACTCTGTTACGGATGTAAGGGGACATTGAATCATTTTCTCTTTGAGCTATTTGCTGACTCAGATCCACCCTGCCTTGCTGTTTGGGCACATTAGCTCCTGTGGCCAGCTGCTGGTTAAATTACTGTCGGTAGCCTTTGTATGGAATCCAGCTCAAGCCTCTTCATCAGCTGAACTAGAGCACTGTCTGTTTAGCTATCATCTCACACCAGAAGTGCTCAGCCTGTGCATGCATAGGTATGGAAATTGCCCGAGCAATGGTGTCATTGCCACTAATAGTTTCTAGAGATGTGAAATTATAGAAAGGAATCAAACAAAAAAGCAATCTGTGCTGAGATGGTGAGGCGTAGGCACTGAATGAACCTGTGCGTCCTGACCATGCCTGTCTTTGTCCCAGGGCCCCTCTGCAAATGCACATGCAGCTAACTTTCCCTCCTCAGAGTTCAGGCTGTAGTTGCCAAGTAATAAACACCCTTCTTCAGTATGGCTACCCTTTCCTACCTTGGAGAGTTGTGTCTCTGGTTCTGCATCCAAGTCACAATTACTTTTTTTCATCTACACTGATCCTTGCTGTGGTGACTGGCTTAGCTAGTGCAAAGTGGAGCTATTTGAGGCTTAGGCTATGTAAGAATGGGTAGGTGTTGGCTTCCCACAGCCGAAATGATTATAGCACGTGTCTCTTTAAGATGGTTCCCCACCACGGAGCAGGCTAGAAAGGACTGACAGACCGTTCTCCAGCATATGCTTGCTCTGTAGATTGCAGATCTCCCATCATAAACGGTATTTTTGTAACGTGTTAAACTGTGAGCCTAGGGCTGGGAAGGTGGCTCAGTGGTAGAGTGCTTGCCTTGCATGCTCAAGGCCCTGGGTTCGATTCCTCAGCACCACATAAGCAAAAAGAAAAAGCCGGAAGTGGCGCTGTGACTCAAGTGGTAGAGCGCTAGCCTTGAGCTGAAGAGTTGAGGGACAGCGCCCAGGCCCAGAGTTCAGGCCCCACAACTGGACCCCCCCTAAAAAAACAAAAAACTGTGAGCCTATAGAGTTCATGCAAGTTCTCTTTTTCTCTTTCCTGAAGCCCAAGTGAGGAGAGTTCCCTTCCCTTCCTCCATTTGCTACCATTTGGTTTACTGCCTGTTTCTCTACAACTCTGAAGTTCAGTATCTTTGGATTTCACCTGTTCTCTGTTTACTGATTAGGGTTGTACTCCCATGTATTTCCACACAACACCCCTCTCCCTAAAAGCAAGCGTCCCAAGTTTTGTTTCAGACTTGTTGAGACATTGGAAAGTGATAAGTGTCTCTAACCTGTCACCTTTCCACCTCCTTACATAATTCTTCAGTGAAAGCATAACTATTTATCTTTTTTTCTCTTTACTACCATATTTGCTCCTTTGACAGCACAGCTTCTCTTCCTTCCCTCCCCCCCCCCTCCACCTATCTAAATCTCATTCCAAGAACACAACTCAGGCTTTCCTCCTAGCTCAATTTTTCTTGACATTCTCAGCCCACATTTTCCTACTTTTTCCCTTGTGCTTATTTAATTACTACGCCACAATTTTTAAAGCTTTAAATATTACTTTAACATCTTCTCTGTTCTACAATTTAGCACTCTAATATTTTGTTCACTAATTATATGATGACTATATTATTTCTCCAGACAGATTATAGATGTCTGTGGGGAGAGACCTATCTTGAATGTACTTACTACTTTATTTTATCAAGGTCAGGAGTGATACACAGACTGTAACAGTGCCTCATTGATGGTTAATTATGGTGTTCTGTTCTACTGATCCTAGGAGCTATTTTCAAACATTTTCAGCAGAGCATTCCAGGCTGTTCACATAAATGAATTAGAGTTGGCATTGGAGACAAATGGACTTATCATCCCCATTTAGCATTTTCCTAAACCACAGTTACTTTAAATGTACCACTCAAGTGAACAAGTGGCCACTCTGACTAGGTGCCTGGTCTGACTAGGCTTTTTATCTTTTGGCCCTCTTGTATCTCTCTATTTGGACATAGATGCTACCATCGGAGACAGGCTTTGTGAGCACTACCAAGATTCATACATAAAACCTCCTATCAAAGAAAAAAATTTGTTTACATGAATCATAGAGCTTCACTTATTTTCTTTTTCCCCCATTTTTTTTTCAGGTAAGGGGTAGGTTTATTCGGTAGATCTGCTGGGACCAGGCAAGGTTGGCACTCCACGTGGCTGGCAAAAAAGAGAGGAAAGAGAGAGAAAAGAGCTAGAAAAGAGCAGAGAGAGCAAGAAAAGAACAGAGAGAGAGAGCAGAGAGAGCTAGAAAAAGGCAGAGAGAGAGGTAGAGAGAGAGTGAGCAGAGAGAGCTAGAAAAGAACAGAGAGAGCTAGGTAGCAGAGAGAGCTAGAATAGAACAGAGAGAGAGAGAGAGAGAGAGAGAGAGAGAGAGTCTGGGCCTGGGCTAGCCCCCCATTTTTTAAATCAAGTAGTTGTACAAAGGAGTTTCATTTTGACATGTCCATTGATGCATGCAACATATCTTAATTAGAGTCACCTCTTTATTACTGTCCCCTCTCCCCGCCCTCATTCCCCAAACCAATCTCACCAAGTTTCATGTTCCATTTTCACATGGGTACTTATTTTTTAAAATCATATTCATGCTTCTTCTCCCTCTCTGCTCATACTACCCCCTCACAGTGGGGGCCACATCCTAGACAAGGACTTGGTTTAAATTTTTGTCATTCATCTTTTTAAGTATTAATTATTCAAATTCAGGTGCAGCTACAACTGTTCAGGTATGTGGAGTGTTCTTAGTTTACAAATACTGCATTCAACGACTGCTTCTAGGCAAATAGCTTTGGGCTAGATATGAAGGAATCTACAGAAGAGAATGAAGCAAAGTCTTTGCCCTCTAGATTCTCAGTCTGCTGTGAGTTAAGTCGCAGAAAACTGTACTCTATTAGATGAATTGTTACCACAAGGCATTAAACTCTTCTGGCCAGAAAGAAGTCCAGCCAAGTCTGACTTGATAAATTTAGCCAGGAGCACCATATCCATTTTATTAGCATGGTTTATAGGAGATTAAGTGCTAAGACTCAGGGACGCTAATGGAATAAGAGCTCAGAAAAGGAGATGTATGTGAACTATAGTCAGTGAGTTTGGCATGATGGAGGGGGTGGTGTTTCTTCTGAAGTGTAGGAGTAAATTGAAGGGCAGGAGAGGGGAGGGGCAGAAATACACTCCAGGTAGGAGGGAGAACTTAAACTAAGATACAGATAACAAATAAGCCCCATGTGTTTGAAGACAAGAAAAGAGAATCCTGGCTGGTGCCAGTGTAGGATTTCTACTGGTGAGGGTCAAAGGTTAAGTAGCCAAGGTATTCCGCATTGTTGATGTCTTCATTGGTTAGCTGAGAAAACCTTAATGCTGAACTTGCATAATAAAAAAAAGGAAACAGGAGGGAGAAAATATAAATCTCATTCATAAGAGACCTGACAAGGGATCTAATTACTTCTCTGAAAACTTATTTAGGTTCAAATTTCAAAACACATTGAAGATGATGGTCATCTCAATGCCTACATAGCAAATTGTCTTGTTGATTTGTGTACTATTTATTTATAACTTGTCTTCAAGAATTACAATCCAAGGCAAGGAGGTAGCTGAAGAAGGGGGATCTTCCATGTCAATAACATTTACTCTTAGATATTATAAGATTATCACAACCACAAGAAGTAAATGTATGTCATGTTGTTATTCCTAAGGATCTCCCAACAATTTTCTTGTTACATCTTCCCACAACCCTAGCCTCAGCCATTTGATGTTCTCCATCTTCTTCACAATTTTGTCTGTTAAACAGCAGTTACTGTGACAAAAGATGAATAGTGTTGAGCACTTAAAGTGCTGTTTCTTTTATCCAGACTCCAGCACCAGCTAGATTGCTCCCATGTGCTTTTTCCAGGTCTCCAGCACAGTGTCATTACTACCCTCACATCTCTTGTCGGATTCAACAGATGACTGGTTTATCATGTCCTGGCTGGGGATAAAAGCCTTTTCCTTCAGAATCTATTGCAAGAGATTAGAAACTTCAAAAGGAGCATTAATAAACTTCAAGAGAAATAATGCAGAGCTAAGACTGATATGTGTTCTAGACCATAGCTTCCTGGTGTAGGTACTGGGCACAGCTAGGTAGACAGTCCTGACTTTGCCTTTTCCTTATGATTCTTTGCCTAGGAAGTTAGTTTATTTTATATTTGTTTATTTATTATTTATTGACACGTCCTTGTAATCCTCTTGAGACCTTGATCTGTAACAATCCCTCCCAAACCACATGGCTGGTGGGTATTTCTACCACTGCTATGACTACAACAGGGTGTTGCTGAAGATTGATTGTGAAACTATCCATTCACATGGGCGCAGACTATCATTAAAGACTACAGTTCTGGGCAGGAATGATCTCACATTACTTATGTAAAAAAATACATATGTGAGCCTTTGTTTTGCTTGACTCTGTCAAGAACAGATGTCAGAAAAATGGATAATGCGAAAAAGGAAATGTTTGTGCAGAAAAAAAAATGTTTGTGTGGAGCTCTCTATGCCTACTCTATCAATAGTCTCACAAATGCAACATGCCTTGTATCTCTGTGATGGCATTCTAATACCTGATTAATATTCATTACCCGCCTATTATGTCCCAGGAATTGTGGGAAAAGTTGTATAATTCCTCCATACAAGGCCTCTTGTAGAAGGAGACAGGCATGAAAAGAGTTCTCTTCTATTCTATTCTATTCTGGGATAACTTAGGATGAGCAAAGAACATAGACTAGACACACAAACAGACCTACATTAAATATCCCATCTGACATTTTGTAATTCCATAATTACACCTTGACCTTCTTCATTTCTGATTTGTAAATTGCGAATGAGAAGACTTCAAGGGAGAACCAGCAAGATTAAGTGAGAACACATACAGCATATTTGTACATAGGAGAGATGGGAGCAGTGACTTCTTCCTACAGTAGGGCTTCTTAGACTTCAGTTGTATCCAATTTCTTAAGAATCTTTTTAAAATAAAAATTTGGGGGGCTGGGAAGGTGACTCAGTGGTAGAGTGCTTGCCTTGCATGCCTGAGGCCCTGGGTTCAATTCCTCAGCATCACATAAGCAAAAAGAAAAAAGCCGGAAGTGGTGCTGTGGCTCAAGTGGTAGAGAGCTAGCCTTGAGCTGAAGAGCTGAGGGACAGCGCCCAGGCCCAGAGTTCAGGCTCCACGACTGGGCCCCCCCCCAATAAATAAATAAATAAAAATTTGGTAATAGGCTTTAGATTAGGCTGGAGGGCTGGATTTATAGCAAATTCCCAGGTATTAATCATCCTTGGTGTAAGATTTCTTTTTTCCTTGCTCCTGTTTTTATTTGTAAGGAATAGATGCTGGAAATGAATCTTGGAAAATGAGTAGTTTCCATACACCCAAGAAGATATTGGGCAGTGGAAAGGCATTGCCACAGGATGAAAGCAGATATGAGTATCACCAATGTTATAGGAATTACAGGGGCAATGAACAGCCAGACAATGAAGTTGGAGAGAGGAAAATGAATAGATTAGAATCTTCTATGCCTTGTCAAGGAGTTATTTATGCCACAGGTAATGAAGGAATCACAGAAGAATTTTAAGACCTGAAGTATCTGATGAGCTGTGCAATTAAAATGTTACTCTGGAAACACTGGGAAGATTGATTGGATGATAGATGACCAGAGTCGCGAGGGTTTTGTGAATCTCTTAGTGAGCGAATATGATTTGGGCTAATGCAGCACAACATTAGTTTGGACCAAGAAGCAATGATACCTGTGGGAGACAAAAACATATGCATTAATTAGATATGGAGAGGAAATGAAGATATGGGTTACTTTAAGATTTATGATTAGTGAATATGTCAATGTGTTGATGATGACATCAATTTCCAAGGAATTTAGAAGGAAGGAAAGAATCTATGGAAAAGGAAGTAAGTTGACTATGGAAATATTTTGAATTTGTATACCATGCAACTAGAAGTAGCGATTACTAAAGTCTGATTTAAAGCAGAGAAGTTTGGGAGCTGTTGTTGAGTGTTATGATACATACCATAGAGATAGGAGGACCCACCACTCCAGGAGAACAGCAGAGAGAAAAAGCAAAGCAAGGTTCTCATGGATACAAACATAAAGAATGAGCAGAGGAAGAGAAATCCATGTAATACCTACAAGAAATTATTAGAGAGAATCATAATCAGGGAGAAGTATGGTCATATAAAATCATGTACAAATATGAGAATGTAGCATATTGTTTCTAGCAGATTGGCTACACTGAGAAAATGTTAATAATGAGTAACCAGAAATAGTTCCAAGATTGTTTCATTTAACATTTTTGTGTATTTATTCATTAAGTCATTGTCTTAAGCATACTTACAGAAGTTTGAAAATACTAAATAAAGAGGAAATGCTTGAAAATGAATCAAGAGAACTAAGAGAATAAGTGCCAGGAGAAGCAGCATCACAATTCATTTGAGACTGTAGGAATGAAGGTGGAGCTGGACACTTTCACAGAGGTATCCTTGTATATAGAGATGACAATAGCACTTCATGGAAGGTGGAGTCATTAAGTGTGGGCAGCTAAATGCTAAACTGCCGTGAAGGATAGCCTCATACTATTCACCATTTTCCTCAGAGCACCTGTCCCTCTGTGCATATTTTCTTTGAGATGTCCATATAGCTTGCTGATGATACCTCAAAAAAAAAAGGCACATGTGTTTCATAAATACCTCATCGTCTGATACACCAAGCTTTGAGATTTCAAACAGCAAGTTGGCCTTTATCCCTCCTCACTCTATTTGTCTGTTTTTCTAGTCAATAAGAGTAGGTAGAGATGGAAAGATGGATGGTGTGTGTGCAGACCCATATGGTGGATTTCTTAAGGGTGATGACATCTGTGGTACCATCAAAGAAATCTTCTGAAGTTGCACAGCAAAACTTTTGAAAGTTGTAGCTTTTATTTATACAGAATTACTACTTAAAGCATGCCTTCAAATTCTGTAATCCAAGGAGCTGTTTATGCCAAAAATTCTTCCATTTGTGTTATCTAATCATGATTTCTCTGCTTCCTATTTTAGTTCTCAACTTAATCTCATTCAGTGATAAATGGAATTAAAATAGGAAGCTAATGGCCCTTGATGACTAGCAGAGCAGCAGGCCACTGGCTACATTTCAGGGTTCAAACTTCAGAACATCTCTGCTGAATTCGGAAGGTCAACTGCAAGTAGAGACACAAATCAGTCAGTTCATATATCACTGTTTCCTCAGAAGTGGGAAGGAGAAAGGGGCGGGAGACAGAAATATGGCTTACAATCTGAACATTCTATTTTACGGAAACAGGTGGAAAGTTCTGTTTCAACATTTATAAATGAAATTAAAGGCTCTACAATGATCACATTTCAATATGATCCCTTCCATATGTATTTTACTCATTTTATATATTCTTTGATTGTGTGATAGTCTCTCAACTTTTTAAAATACTAAACACAGTCATTTATAACACAGAATGGCACCATGTAGGTGATCAGTGATGTGAGTTAGGATGTAAAAGACACCAGTGCTTTATTAACAGCTCAGAAAATGATAACCCAATGTTTTTGACTCCAAATCAAGTTCTGCAATATTCCTGATTCATAGGAACTTATCAATATCCAACATTTTGAAGCATGTCCAAGAATGTATTGACCATAAAAGCAAAGGGCATAAACATTACCTTACACAAAAAATGTTTGAGACAACAAAAGTGATCAATCTAGAATTTAAAAAAAAATAAAATTGCCTGTATTGGGGTGTGTGTGTGTGTGTGTGTGTGTGTGTGTGTGTGTGTGTGTGTGTGTGTGTGTGTGTGTGTGTGTGTGATAGTGTATTTCTGGAGCCAGAGATCTAACCAAGACTCTCATTCATTCTAGGAAATTGCTCTGACACTGTGCTAAATACAATCTCTTATATGCAAATAAAAGATGTCAATTCAAAATGTTTTAAAGGAAAAGTAAACTCAATCAAGGATCCTGAATTTGTATGAAGTTAGGAGAAAAAGCTCAAGCTTACTTGCTTCTTTCTTTTTCCTTCCCTTCCCTTCCCTTCCCTTTTCATCATTCCTTTCTTCTTTTTTCCTTTCCCTTTATTCATTCCTTTCTTTTCTCTCTTCTTCCTCCCTTTTTTCCTTGGCTTCTTGCTTCCTTTCCTTGTACTGAGGCTTGAACCCTTGCTCAACTTTGTCACTCATAGCTGGTGCTCTATCACCTGAACTAGGCTTCCAATTTGGCTTTTTGCTGGTTCATTGTTAAGGGTCTCTCAGATTTGTCTTCTGGTCTGGCTTCAAACTGCAATTCTCAGATCTCCCTTATTAGCTAGGAATCATAGGCATGAGACACTGGTGTCTGGCCAGAAAAGTCTTTCTATCTCCATTTCTTGGTTCTATGCTTCTCTGTGTTGATTTCCTTCTCTTGCCTGCTTTCCTTCCTGATTTATTCCCACAATGATCTTTGTGTAAAGGAAGAAACTTTGAACAAAAGTCCCTGGCTGTTTACCTCAAAATAGCTTGATTTTGGCCAGATCTCCAGTTCCCCTGTAGGCTGTGATTCCTTAAGGTAAACCTGTGGTCTATTCACACAAGAAGGTAAGTAAATGTCAATCAAAACAACAACAACAAAAATCAACAGATGTCCAACACTGCCTTCAAATATGTGATATGCTATACTGTGAGTAAGGAGATAAACCATTTTCAAGCCCCAGAAGTGAGAAGTAAATTCCTTCTACAAGCCAGAGAAAATCAGATTGCAGGTCCCCTATACTCAAAACTACTAGCAGTGGAAAGAGGTTGCTTCAGATGTAGCAAATGCCAGGTTCTTCTATATGTTCAGGTATAGGCCAGATGGGCAGTTATCAGGAGTGTTTACAAGAATTCCTGCATTCGGTAGAGCTTTGCCTACATGACTCATAAGGTCAGTTTTGACTCTAAAATTCTATTATCCTTGTTAATTTTCCCAATTCAATTTGCAGTACAGGATAAATAAACCAGCCTAATTTGATCTGGAACATCTGCGGGCTATCACAGGTCATTTAATCTAAAACACATGTTACTGGCCATTGCTGTGTTGTCTGAAGTCATCTAACAGGCCTTGTCCTTAACAAGGTCTTCATGTTACCAGTCTCAGCGATGGCTCTTTCCATCCTCTTTGCTTATTCCACAATGGCTTTTCGTTCTTCTTTAGCATGAAGCTAAGGAATTTTCTTCCTTCTGAATAGTGAATACAGATTAAAATTAAATTGCTTACATCTTTATTTTGCAACTTGGCTTTCACTTTGAAGGTTCAAGAATCAATGAGAAGTAAGAGAGAGAATCACAATAATCTTGATGCTTAGTTTTTGTGTTCAACGCTGGCACCCTACCACTTGAGCCACCATCCTACTTTTGGCTTTTGGGTGGTTACATTGGAGGTAAGAGTTTTATGAAGTTTCCTATCTGGGCTAGCTTCCAACTGCATTCTTCAGATTCCAGCCTCCTGAGCAGGAAGGATTAAAAATGTGAGCCATCAGCTCTGGCTGAACAAAATTTTGTTAAAGCAAAATTTCAAACAGAGAAACGAGATTTAACGTTTTTATATTAGTATTAATTTGTAAAGTATTCTGTTATGATCACTGTTGTTAGAATTTGAGTACTAAAACTGAGAGTTGTTCATTAAGAAATGTACATGTGTGTTAATATTGTTGTGTGTGTGTGTGTGTGTGTGTGTGTGTGTGTGTGTGTGTGTGTGTGTTTGCCAGTCCTGAGGCTTAAGCTCAGGGCCTGAGCCCTATCCTTGAGTCACATTGCCACTTCTGGCTTTTTCTGAGTAGTTTACTAGAGATAAAAGTCTTACGGGGTCATGGGGGGTGGGGGTGGGGAGTGGAGAGGAGGAAAGGGGTAGTGGGAGAAAAACAAAGGAGTAGGTACCAATGTTTGACAAGAAATATACTCATTACCTTATTCATGTAACTGTAACCCCTCTGTACAGCATCTTTACAATAAAATAAAAATAAAATTCTCACAGACTTTATTGCCCAGGCTGGCTTCAAACCACGATCCTCAGATCTCTGACCCCTGAGAAGCTAGGATTATTAGGTGTGAGCCACCAGTGCCCAGCTTTAATATTGTATTATTAACATATTCTAACTATATGTAAAGCATGTTCTTTAATAGCTAAAAGCAGGCCACATCTTATATAGACTCAGCTCAGATGAAAATTGCATGTTACAGAATCCAGTCTCAAAATTTTCTTTTTCTTATGCATGGCCATTCTCACTAATAATTGGTGATATGTCTTGTCTTTTGCAGTGAATGTTGTGTCAATGTTACAGGAGTTCTGGGAAAGTAAGCAGCAGCAGAGAGCCACCTTTCCCAGTGAAGGCCTGGTGGTGTATGAGTCCCTGCCATCTTCTGGGCCCCCCTTTGTGAGCTATGTGACTCTTCCAGGGGGAAGCTGCTTTGGCAACTTTCAGGTAAGGAGCAGCCATCAAGTGTTCAGTGAAAGTTAACTGGGTAAAAATAGGAAAAACAAAGTCATTTGTAAAATGATGAACTTACTTTGTTTGGAGAGAGTAAGCAAAATTGTGCCATATGCTACTATATTTGCTGAAAAATTAATCAGATGTTCTGGGGATATGCTCTCATATTTCTTTATAAAACATGAATTTTGTCACGTACTTTTTATAGACTAAGTGGCCACTGCTGTTTTCTCTTTCAACAAAGACTCTGGAATATAATTTACAAAACAAGGAAACAGTAGCAAAACCCTTCCAACAGTCTGAAGCCTCCACTTCCAGGAATTTTGCAATCAAATATTATGTGCTTTAATTAACATAGGATGCAAAAAGAGCATGAGCCAACAACAGAAGATTGAAAACTGAATCACTTTGCTTAGGCCAACTGTCTATCTGTAATACCCTTGAGAAACTGAATTAACTCCCCAAATTCCCCAACTTTGAGATACAAAATAATATCGACAGAGATGGTTGAAGTCATGTAAAATGTGCATATGAGATATCTAGAGATATTATGAGATATATGTAGTATATATAGTATATAAGTATAGTATATTGTATAAGCCTTAGAGGAGTTTCTACATCATTCTTACAAAAATTTTAAAGAGGACTGGGAATGTGGCTCATTGGTAGAGTGTTTGCCTTGCATGCATGAGGCCCTGGGCTCTATTCCTCAGCACCACATAAGCAGAAAAAGCCAGAAGTGGCATTGTGGCTCAAGTGGTAGAGCTCTAGCTTTGAGCTGAAGAGCTGAAGGACAGTTCCCAGGCCCAGAGTTCAAGCCCCACAACTTGCAAAAATAAAAAATATAAAAAAATTAAAAATAAATCAGCCACCTGGTTAAATTTTTATGCTGATGAGGGTATATAAATGAATAATTTCTTTCTAGTTATATGCTTACACAAAAACATTTGCCTAGGGGCTGGGAAGGTGGCTCAGTGGTAGTGCGCTTGCCTTGCATGCCTGAGGCCCTGGATTCGATTCCTCAGCACCACATAAGAAAAGAGCCAGAAGTGGCACTGTGGCTCAAGTGGTAGAGCACTAGCCTTGAGCTGAAGAGCTGAGGGACAGCACCCAGGCCCAGAGTTCAGGACCCACGACCGGACCCCCCAAAAAAAAAACATTTGCCTATATTACTGTTTATATCTGGTTATACTGTATGTAACAAATACTCATTGACTAAGAACTATCAATCAGTCATCTAAGAATAGGGTCCATAACCTAAGAGATCAATGCACAAAAAGTTATAGTAACGATAGAGCCATATCTAAGGGTTAATGAAAGCATAGGAAAGGAATTTCAATTTTATGAGTCTCCTTTATAAGTACCTCTTTAATGTAATAAACTCTTAATTTTCAGTAACTGGCACAGATATGTTTCTTATAGCTATGAACTTTGGGAAATTCATATACCATCAATTTTCTTTCTTATCTTTGACAACTAAGAAGTCCACAGGCAAACTATCAGCATATGTTTTTATAGTATAAGTCTATAGAACTTAATGTCATATTTTAAGGCTAATATCATAACTGATATTATTCATATTTCTACTGTACTCAACCCTTTAAATTTATTGCCCTACTCATTTAGTTTACCCTGTGGCCTGGTAGATGTTTTACATAGTCTCAAATCCTTCATGGAGTGAAGAAGGGTTTAACTTAATAAATAGATCACAAACCCATAATTCCTAGACAACAAAGGATTCTAAGGAATGTAAGTGCACGTTGAGACAAGCAACTAAGGGTATGTTGGCCAGTCAGAAAAGGAAAGCTGACATTATTCTCTTCATGAAGAATGGTGTGTGCAGAGGCATTCGGCAAGGAAAAAAACAAACAAACCACGAGCACGTTCAGAATTATGGGAGCGCAAGTGTCAGTCTGTATGACAAAGATCCATGGGAAAGTACATTTGGGGGACAGTTAAGAGAGCACAATGTCTTGCAAAGGAGTAAAGGTTCTATGTTGTATAACAGAGCCTCTTAATGTGTTTCAGAAGGATCACTGTGGAAGTGTCATAAAGATGCTTTACATGTAAATTAAGCTAAATATGAAGAGGCTGACAGGAGATGAGTGATGAGCACCCATTACTCATTCGATGTCCATTCAGATGAGCTGAATATGTAGTATAGTTAGGAAGGAAAAGCAAAAGAGCTTCTGTAGGATGGGATTCAGGATTTGGGATGCACCTCAGCTTTGGCCTTAACCACTGGACAAGGAACAAAGGAGGAAGAAAATTGGGGACTTTGAGGGATGAAAACAGAGTCAGCATGACATGTCAGGGACCCACCAGACAAAAAGCATATGACCTGAAATTCCAGAGAAATATGAATTGTATTTCTAAATGTCTGAACTGCAGCTATGGCTATAGGAATTACCACCAAGTGAATATACATAGCATGAGAAGATCAAGAATTGATGTTAGGAATGGTTTGGGAGTTAAGAAATAAAAGAATGAAAAAAACCCACTTCTCTGAAGTGTGAAGATTATAGAACAAAATGAAGAACTAGAAGAGGGGATTTATAGAATTGAAGGCAGGTGATAGCTTGAGACTGAAATGCAGAGACCTGCACTCAACCACACTACAGACAAGCAATGAAGGTCTGCTTGGGGGAAATGGGGAAGCTGTTCTGTTTTAATTGTCACCAGGGCTTCCTGAAATCTAAGCTGTAATTAAAACTGGGAAAGACCACTAAGGCTGAGTCCTAATATTCAAATAATCCTCAAATACCCAGAAGAGATGGGCCAGAATTTGGTGGACTGCACTTAGGAAGCAAAATAACAACAATAAAAATTTATAAGAAAAAAGGCAAGTGAACAAATGAGCAAAGTAATTTAGATAACAAAAGAAACAAGAGCACAAGAACAACCCACAAGGAAAATCTCATTTTAGAAATAGGTTCATATATAAATGCAGTATTATGAAAGCACCTGCCTGGATCTATCTTTTAAGCAGACTGCTGCACAGCCACAGAACTATGTGATTCTTTTGTCATATCTTGTGGAGAATGTGATGGGGCATTTCATTCTGAAAGTTTGTGATTGTTCTAGCCCAAAGAAATTGCTTCTGTTACTTATTCCTTCCCCTGTTTTCTTCTGTCTCTTTCTAGAACTATTATTAAATTGGTATTTCACCTTTAGGATTTATCTCTTCTCCTGTACCGTCTTTTTCCATCTCAGTCCTTTCACCATTCTTCATTACTTTTCAGCTTTGCTATTCTTTACTAATCTGCTTTTGATTTGTGCTTTCTCCTCTATTTACTGTTTTATTTTTTGTTTATGTTATTCTAACTTGGCAGACCAATGTTAACTTTCCTGTGTCCTGCTTGCTCCTTTTATATCTATTTTGAGGATCAATATCCTCTCACAATTTTCTAAGGATATCTACTGTTTACATTTTTAATGGATCAATAGCTTTAGGGGAATTTTATGACAATTGATGAAATGGAACAAAAACTAGCAAACTTGGTTAAGAAAATCAAAACCTATGTCTTTGAAAAGGTAAATGAGAAAGACACGACTTTTGCATATCTAATTAAGGAAAACACCAAGACACGCCACATTAGCTATGAGAGAGGAGGGTACAATAGGAGAATGTTATATAAGTAAGTCACAATAAAGAGCAGAAAATTTATATTGACTACATTCTAGAGAGTAAGAGCTGTATTATCTTTGCAATTCTTCTATACATAGGAAGCTATTTCAAAAAATGTTTTGTTTTGTTTGAGGGGTGATAGATCTCAATAGTTTCCTAGTACCATCTTTTTTTTTAATATTAGAGGTTGAACCTGGGCCTTTAAGTCATACCCCTATCTTGACCCAATTTGGGGCCTGAACTCTGGGCCTGGGTGCTGTTCCTCAGCTTGCCACTGGTGCCCAGCAGTAGAACATTAGAACTCTTTCTGAATAACTCCAGGAGGTTCAATCCATTTAATCCTGTAGCATTCTTTTTGTTTTTTTTTCTGTTGTTGTTGTTGTTGTTTTTGGTTGGTCGTGGGGCTTGAACTGACCTCTTATCATTTCCATACTCACCTTTGTGACCTATTGATGAGGGTTGATGCTACCTACCTTCTCTTCCTGTCTAACTCAGTCTTAGCTTCCAGTACTCCACTTAGGTCACATTCTCCATGAATATTCTCTGAATCTCCCCGCTAGAAATTTCTACCTCCTGTGATTTCCCCAAACAGTTATCTATCTTTCTACTGGCGTTTGATGTTTCCTACCTTATGCTAAGGTTACTTACTATTATTTGCATGTTCTGTCTGTCCATGAAAATGTAAATTCCTCAAGGATAGGGTCTAGATCCTTATGACTTCAAGCACTGTGCTTTTTATGAGTTATGACCTAATAAATTTTGTTGAATTCATACTCAAGTGAATAACAAATTCCAAGAATGAATAAGTGAATTTAATGTTTGCCAGTTCATATATAATCAATAGTGAGCAACAACATTTCACCTAGTTCTGCATGGCAATATGCTAGGAAGAAAGAGTCACTAAAACTGAAATCAGTTGATATTATTTTGTTCATATCTGTGCTTAAATTGAGAGTGGATGCATTTGAAAATATTGATTTAGGGCCTTTTAATTCTCTCTGGATTTAATTTATGCATAGTAACTTTCCCTACTCTCATACCATGAATAACCAACTATGACTATACTCACTCATAAGCATACATTATATTTGTTCATAATTAATAAATGCATCTAGACTCTATTTAGACTATAACATATTTGGCAGATCAGTGACTAAAACTATATTTAGTCTTAGAAATCCTATTGTTCTTATTTCCGTTACCCTGAGAACAATGAATTTGCCTATCATTTCATAAATTTTGACCCACAATGATAGGATTTCCCACAGGTAGCAGATCCAGCATCTTCCTTGTGGCCTTTACAAAAACAAAAAATAAGATGAAAAATGGAACTTCTCAGCAGGGAGGCCCCCTTGGTGATTTCTCTGATCATTTTAGGGTCTCCTTCTCCTTATGTTTAAACCATTATATTTTAAAGTTCTCTGGAGGATTGTTAACATCCTTGCTTAAAAAGATCCAGAATTTCCTGAAGCAAATATGTTTTAAAAATATATTTGGATGATTAGTTGCCAAATTGGGCCCCTTAACCCATTTGGACCTCCAAAATATGAAAAAAAGGAAAAAATAGGAAAAAAGCAAAATTTTTCTAAAAGTAGTATCCTTACACTTTCTTTGTCAGCTCAGAAACCATCCTAAATGCTATTTTCACCATATAGTATTTCATGTTTTTGCCAGCAGTTGGTCTATAAGAGCCTACATATTCATTCTTGCAATGCCTTTCACATAATCAAATGTCACCCCTGTGCACTGCAAATCATTTCATGATGGATTATTAATGCCAGGACCTTGTTCTAAAATATGGAGAAGCCATTATGCCAGCAGTAGCCTTCTTCCTAAGCCATGGATGCCACTTCCAATGGTGCCAAGTAATTGAAAATACTTTAAGTGGAGTATGAGACCAGATTGCAGGACTAAAATCCCTCTGGTTTCAGGAGGTTTCATGAAAGCTAGAAGAGACTATACTCATTCATTCTTTACAAAAGTGGTATTCAGACTGAACTTTTTTCTGATTAATCAAAGGAAAACAGTCCAGTGAATGCCCCTGATAACCACAATCTACTGGTTTTATGCAAAGAAACTTTCCATTCAGGTAATTGGAGGCTTTTCCCTTGAAAACTAAAGAATTTTTAGTTATGCCTAACACTACAACAGAGAGAGAGTGACAGAGAGAGACAGAGAGAGAGACAGACAGAGGCAGACA
Source organism: Dipodomys ordii (assembly GCF_000151885.1). Taxonomy (NCBI): domain Eukaryota; kingdom Metazoa; phylum Chordata; class Mammalia; order Rodentia; family Heteromyidae; genus Dipodomys; species Dipodomys ordii. The sequence continues at coordinate 4,340,695 of NW_012267275.1, read as the reverse complement.
GAGAGAGACAGACAGACAGAGAGAGAGAGAGAGAGAGAGAAAGAGAGAGAGAGTCTGCCTTAAATTCTGGCCTTGATGCATTACCGCAGTGTAGAGAATGAGAAGTAAAACTATGAATTTATTTTTGAATTTTCAAACAATAAATTATTTTTCAGGAAGTCATATTGAAACACCATATTATGAACTGTGCTTTTTCTCAAGAAGCCCTTCTAATATTACAAGCATTAAATAGAAACCCATGCATTCTGAACATATTTCTTTGCCACTTCTGTCTAGGCAGTTAATCCTTCCCTCTCATGACCATGAACAATTGCAATAATTTCTATGTTTTACAATAAGAGCAACTCAGGAGCATCGCATCACCTCCTAAGAAACAAAAGGAAAGTCAGCCATTGTTTCTGCAGCTGTTTTTGTTTCTAAATCCAAAAGGGAAATTGAGTATTTTGTCTTATTTTGTATTTTGATTTAGAAGATTTGTGATTCAAGTTTTGTTTCCACATCCATGGTATGATCTTCTATACAGAATGCGCTGTAGACTTATTCATTCTTATTTTGAGTAAAAGCACAAGTTCCATTGGATATGGCACTACTCTATACAATTACTTACATGCATGAATTATAATTAAAATTTAAAATGTGGCACACACATATGAATCCAGCTTGGTTGATGTGGGTGCTTGATTTATTGGAAATGTAGACATTTGCCCATTAGGTAGTATTCTTTTTCATGTGAGTATTTTGTTGCTGTTGTTAAAATGGCTTCACAGAAAATAACCATAGTTGTAGCACTTGAAATTGGAACATTCAATATCTCCACAGGAAAACTGTTAATTGACTTTTTCTCCCTTAATTACCATGTAGCACCCTGCAAGGTAGAGAGATTGGGAGGGATCAGGGCAGAGGAGTTTTTCTTTGAAAGACATTGACTTTATTTAATGGCCTTTGTTTGCTATGTCACTCTGATGATCAAACTAAAGTCCTTGCCTAGCAATGTGCCTTGAAAAAAATGACATTGGCATGGATAGATAGACATGTTCAATTTTGTCTTATTTTAGTTACTTAAGAAAGTAAGTACACTTTATCTGTATGAGAAGATTTTTTAAAAATCACATTTTACACTCTCATGTATTATATGAGTCTTCTTAAAGTTTAAGGAAGTAAAAGTGTATTTAAATCACAATGATATGTTTATAAAACTGAACTTTCCCCAGGTGGGAATGACTAAGAGAAAATTTAATCAATTCATATACTTGACTAAATAGAATTGTAATGCTCCTTTTGCCTAAAATTAAATCACAGATGTTTTAATATTCTGTACTCCAAAGAGAGGTTCGGTCTCTTCTATAAAATTGAGATTATTATATAGCACTAATGCTGTTTCAACGGTAAGTATTTCTTTATGAAATCATTCATGATGTCTTGTATGCCTTTAAAGCTATGTACCTAAGCTGAGATGCACCACACATTACTTCTAAAGAAGGTATTTCATGCTGAAAAATCAGTTCAGAAAAATGTCTTGTTTTTATAACTAAAAAGACAAAACAATAAGTAATGTTAGTGAATTATCAAACTTCAATAGCATATCTTAATTTAAATTGGAAGGGCATATTTTTCTGTTTGTTTTTTGGGGTTTTATTTTGGTCGGTCATGGGGCTTGAACTCTGGGTTTGGGCGCTGTCCCTCAGCTCTTCAGCTCAAAGCAAGTGCTCTACCACTGAGCCACAGCACTACTTCCGGTTTTCTGGTGGTTTACTGGAGATAGCCTCATGGACTTTTCTGCTCGGGCTGGCTCTGAACCGAGATCCTCAGATCTCAGCCTCCTGAGTAGCTAGGATTGCTGGCTGGGCATGTTGTCTTAATGAGACCCTTTTTTTTTTTTTTATTCCCCAGCTTCCTTCCCTAGATTTAGTCTGTTTTTGTTTTTTTTTCTTATGAGACAAAGTGCATAGAGATGCTTGGGCTCCAAATAGAGCAGTAGAATGGCATAAAAGGAAAACTCAGAGAAGCCCCATAGTGAATAAAAAGACTTCATACTATCTCTCGTGAACTGTCCCATCCTAGTACATAAACATTAGAAAGATGTTCTCCATCACTATAGGTTACTAAATAGAGCAGCCATCTGACTCCCCCATCTCCTCATTTCTCTTTTATGCAATCCTTTACATCTAAGGTCTTATAAAAATAAACCAAAATTGTGAGCCTTAATCGATTCATCTTGTCTGCACCTTAACTTGAAAAAAGAAAATGATATTTTTTTTAAAAAAGAAGAAGAAAGGAAGATAACAATAAAAAAGAAAGAAAAAAACCCTCAAGGAGCCTTATACAATATGGGTTTGTAATAGTTACCAGGGGCTTGGGTTTAGGTATGTCTGTAGAATAGCATTTGCAGCAGAGGTAAATGAGGAGGAGGCCAGGTGGTTTATATTATAAAACTAACATTCTGACCCACCATGTGCCTCAAATGTTTCTTTCACTTGACAGGAACTGGTGAGGTTTCTCTGAAAATTGGACTCCCAAACCAGTCCCCTCCCCCCTACCTAGCAAAGACACGTGTTCCCCACACACACACAGACCTCTAAATTGTTCCCCACATATCAACTGCCAGCCTGACGTGTGCAGAGACACAATGTGGACTTGGGTGACTGAATTTCAACCGTTGCCCTTTTTCATATCCCCATCTGGATGGGAGGAAATACTAATATATCCACAATTAGAGAAACTGGAACACATGCAAATATTCATGCTTTGGCCAGGGCAGGCAAGGTCTTAAAGAGCCTGGCTTGTGGCATTTTTTTTTTCTGGAGGTTTTTTTTTTCTTTTTCTTTTTCTGTCAAGGTGCAACGGAGGTGTTGGTGACACTGACCAGACCTAGCAGGCCATACACATAACTCTCCAAGTCACTTGCTGAGACTCAAACTACAAGTTGCAAAAGTAAAATGCTCTTAACCACCACCACCTGAATGACAGATAGAACAGCCTACAGGGGGCTGGGAAGGTGGCTCAGTGGTAGAGTGCTTGCCTTGCATGCATGAGGCTCTGGGTTCGATTCCTCAGCACCATATAAGCAAAAAGAAAAGAGCTGGAAGTGGCACTGTGGCTCAAGTGGAAGAGCGCTAGCCTTGAGCTGAAGAGCTGAGGGACAGCGCCCAGGCCCAGAGTTCAGGCCCCATGACTGGACCCCCCGCCCCCCGCAAAAAAAAGAACAGCCTACAGGATTTGCGCAAGAATTCTCACCTCTCACTGTCAGTTTATTTGGTTTTGCCACCTGCAATGTCCCGGGTCTGGGAAAATCCCTTGGGTATAATATGCTGTTGAGTGAATGCCATCTAAATATCACTGACCTATCCTTGACCCCAGAGAGGAGGCTATCTTTAACTAATACAATCTGATGCTTTTGCTATTCTGTTACTGTCTTTCAAAAACTTTGCTATTAATGTTGCAACTCCTTAGGTACTCTTGATAGACACTGAAGTATGCCCTAACTTGGTTTTATAGATTGTAGATCTAAAGGCCTGTTTTCCCTCAATCTTTAAAACACATATAAGAACAATCCTGGGAAGTCTGTTGCTTAGAATGAAGAACAGTCTCTTGTGTGAATGTACCTTCCTCCTGTGTCCTTAAAGAAAGGATTGTAGTTGGGAGATATGTTCAGTAAAATCTTATGGTGCAAAAATGCCTCAATATGCTTTCAAAACTAAAGCATGGAAAAAAATCTAACCAAATGAGTGACCAGCAAATTTACTGTTCAGTCTATATTGTATCAATTTCGCTAAAAGATGTTCATTAAGAACCTACTTTAATAATTAACAAAAAATCAATTTCTTATTAATAATTTTGTTATTATTTTGTTTCAATTCTTTTAAGAACTATCCATCTGGGCTTGGAAGTTGCCTCAGTGGTAGAGTGCTTGCCTCGCAAACATGAGGCCCTGGGTTCGATTCCTCAGCACCACATAAGCAGAAAAAAGGTGGAAGTGGTGCTGTGGCTCAAGGGGTAGAGCACTAGCCTTGAGCTGAAGAGCTGAGGGACAGTGCCCAGGCCCAGAGTTCAGCCCCGACAACCGACAAAAAAAAAAAAGAACAGTCCAGCCTAAAAAGTGACTAGCAACTACTTTATTTAAGTATAGCCTACAATTAATCTTGGTTGGTTCTTGCCATTGCATTGTAGGAAATGATCACTAGATTTAAAAAAAGTCAAACTGCTAAGCAGAAAAATAAAATTGAGAACTGACTTAGACAAATTTAGGAAAATTATCATAAAGGGTTTTAAAAAAGAAAAAAAAACTACAGCATACTGCTGGTGGCTCACACCTGTAATCCTAGTTACTCAGGAGACTGAGATCTGAGGATCACAGTTCAAAGCCAGCCCAGACAGGAAAGTTTGTGAGACTCTTATCTCCAATTAACCACCAGAGAACCAGAAGTGGCTGTAGCTCAAAGCAGTAGAATGCTAGCATTGAGCAAAAAAGAGCACAGGGACAGTGCCCAGGCCCTGAGTTCAAACCCTAGCAAACAAGCAAAACAAAACAATAGACTAGAATTCTGCTTTTTTGATAGTTCGTAGAAGTACTTTCTTTAGTGAGATCTCAGCATTTGGGATGTTAACAGAGGACAATTTGCCACAAAGACAAAGAAGCTTCTATATAGCTTCCATGTGAATCACAATGCCAGCTTTTGACTTTCTGATTCAGCAGGTCAAGATAGAGCCTGAGAATATACAGCTTTAACAAGTTCCCAATGACTACAATGTGAACCATAAAAACATGTTAAACTATGCATCCAGACTCTTGACCTAGGCTTGAGGGTGATTTTTGGAGGTTAACTTATGGGGCCCCAGTGATTTGTTGATATAAACTTCAAAATAAAATACAAAGCTAGAACAAGATGGACTAGTGGGGAAGAAGTTCATATTTAGTACAACTTGGGAAGTTTAATACAAATGACTTTTGCTCTTGAAGAGTTACCAAATATTTCATAAAATTATTGAGCAAACCAATGTGGTAGAATTCCCAAAACTCTTGACTCTGGACTTAAGCAAGAGGGATTGCACAAGAGATATTTCCTGCAGGATAGGAAATTTCCTCTCTAGTCTATTCACAGATATCCCTTCCATCTGTTTTCCTTCCCCCTACAGTCCCAAAAGCATGATATCAAGGTTAACCTCAGTGCAGTTTCCTCCTTAATGAGCAATCTATTGCCACAGTGCACTGAAGGCTTCTTGGCTTTTACTTCTAAAGGAAGTCAAGTTTGTCAATCAGGGACAGGAGGCAATTGTGGAAACTTCTGCCAAAATAATCTATGGGATATTAAAGTTGTATTATCTGGAGTATTGTTCTGGTTTAGGGAATGTTATGTGACCTTAGCCAAATAACATATTCTCTGTCTTCCAAAGTGGGTGACCACTTCTGTGAGGAAAAAAAATAATAGTCAATAGTCTGTATTCAAAATCCAACACTGAAGTTATTAGACTTGATGTGAATCTTGTGTTCATTTTTTCATTTGCTTGATCTTGGATACAAAACCTTTAAAGCCTCTGTTTCCACAATTGCAAAATAAGAATGATAACTAAACAGCTTTGTAGGTTGGCTATGATAACAAAACATGATTAAAAAACATAAAGTTTAATACTTACCATAATACAGAGCACAGAGTTTCAGCAGTGAATTTAGGATTATTGAGCTTTCTCTCAAGAGTGTATGCTAAGGGAATTCCTAATTACCTGCAGTAAAAGCTTTGCAGTAGGGGCTGGGAAGTTGGCTCAGTGGTAGAGCGCTTGCCTTGCATGCCTGAGACCCTGGGTTCGATTCCTCAGCACCACATAAACAAAAAGAAAAAAGCCGGAAGTGATGCTGTGGCTCAAGTGGTAGAGCGCTAGCCTTGAGCTGAAGAGCTGAGGGACAGCGCCCAGGCCCAGAGTTCAGGCCCCACTACTGGACCCCCCCAAAAAAAACAACTTTGCAGTAGTTACATATTACTGAACAACAACTGGCCTCAAAACCTACAAACATTTACTGTCTCATACAATCCATGAGCAGTGGGAACCTAGAAGCATTTTAGCTGGGTAGTTCTGCTTTCCTGTCAAGCTGACATTTAGCATTGCTGTGAGGTTGAAATGTCATCTAAAAGCGTGTGTCACTCTGGAGGATCAGCTCCACTCTTCCTTGGGTGGTTTGTGGTGGAAAAGACTTTTGTTTCTTGCCATCATGGGTGTCTTTCCATAAAGCTGCTCAAAACATGCAGCTGTCTTTTCCTCAAGCAGATAATCAAAGAGCAATGGTAAGCAGCAACACCAAGATGGAAGTAATCTAATTTCAGAAGTGACATGATATTACCTCTAGTGCTGTGTGGAAAGAACTACAAAAGGTATGCATTCCGAGAGTGAGGAATCACTGGGGCCATCTTGCAAACTTGCTACCATTGCCTTTAAATAGCTTCCCTAAGCAATGCCACAGTCACTCTTATTTTTAATTTTAGGAGTCTTTGAAATGAGTATAATGGTTTATAATCTACCGGCAAATGAAAGGCATCTGAGCATCAAGACAAATGTCTGAGTGGGGTCTGTTGGCCACTTGGCAAGCATGTGGTTCCACATGCTAAAGAAATCCACAGCTGATTTTGGTAAAATCTCAACCATTAATATTCCAGCTCTGCACTTTCACGAAGTGCAAAGGATAGAAGTTGTCTCTGTATTACAAGTAAGAATGGTTAGCAGACAAGGCACACATTACAAATCTGTATTTATGATGGGGTTTGGCTGAAAAAAGCAAGAGTAAACCATACAACCTGGGAAGTCTATTCCAGAAGGAAGTTGCTTTGAAATAACATCATACTTCACTCACTTCCCTATTGATGTCTTTGACCACCAGGCTAGTATGGACAACAATAAAAATGTTCTGTCCCTTGCCATATTTTATTTATTTATTTATTTTACAGTGCTTCCCACTGCTTGATGGAAACTCTAACAGTACTTTTCTTATACAGAATCTACACTCTGATTTACATATAACAAACAGGCTGCAGTTGGACTAAGTTCTTGCCCAAGTACAGGTTCTTATGGACAAAAGACCCTGAAAGAAAAAAATATTCAGCATTGACTGGCTTGTATTCGTAGTTTCAGAATTTAGAGAAAAGTGACTAGTTAACATTATAGACGTTTTGAAGTACTTGTCTTTCAAAAATGTAAAGAGCAGTGGCAAAAAAAAGTACTTTGATGGATCAGAATTTATTTTATTTTATGTACTTATTAATCAGTACACTTTCTCCCTCATTGTGCGGAAAGATCCTGTGCATTCAAAGAACAAAATAAGTAAAGACATGTGTCTACTTTAACATCTTGATATTGGTTGGGTCTCCCCTAGTCATTTTTCCATGCTTCCTGGGTAAGTGCTCTTTCTGTTTGCAGCCCGCCCAGCTGCACTTTGATCTCTGAAGCAGTGCTATTTGGTTGTAAATGTATGTGGCGCCTTTGATCTAGTACTTAGCTGGTCTTATTTAAAATAGATAACTTCTTTTATCTAGTAGTGTTTACTAGGGCTCTTTTTCTATGAAAGATGCTTTAAATGCTATTATTTAGATAGAAAGTGGTTTCTTAAGAGTGTTGGGATCTGAATCTAATTCTCCAAATTGTAAAGTCCTAGCAGCTCTATTGTAGATTTTGTAAAGCCAAATTGCTATTAAAATGAGCTGCTGCTACAGATGGCAGGTAATACTTGCAAGAAATTTGTTTGCTTTTTAATGAAGAACTGACTTTTCTAAAGAATAGCAAACATATTCTGCACTTAGGCAAAAATGCTTATATGAGCGAGTTTAAACATAGTAGCCAATTATCCCTATGTAATCCAGGCATGAATACATTGTATTACTAGGTTATATATGCCATAGAAAGTGTATTGAAATGATACTCTCATTTTTTAAGAATAAGAAATATGAGTGCACACACATACACAAACACACACGCACACACACATATACACACATTTTTCAGTTTTTTACAGGATTTCTTAGTGCTTTATTTGTTTCTGAGTTTCTTAAGTTGAATTCTCCTTTATCCTTTATCCTGTTACAGAGGCAGGGGCCACAACAGCAATTACAGCAAAAACTCTTTCCTTAGAGGGCTCACAAGCTGGGGATGAAGGGGAAAACAGTATATGAACAAATAATTACAATCAAGCATGGTCAGTATCTCACCTGGGCAGTGGTCCTCCCAAGCTGGCCTTGAAAAAAGTCAAGCAAAGCTTCTTGGAAGAGACAAAACAGCAAAGCTTCAATGAAAGACTGCTGACTTGAAACTCAGTATCCTAAAGGTTAGATACATGGCTCAAGAGCTAGGATGCTTGCCTAGCAATTGTAAAGTCTGACTTCAATCTAACACTGCCCATGCCCCAAAAATGTCAAACAGAAAAATATTTAAAAAAAAGAACTCAGCATCCTATAACTTTCCCAACAAATCCACAACACAAAGTCAAACTGTCTTCCCTAAACCCTGCAAGCTCAATACAGGGTGGCCCAAACCTTGGAAGAGGTTGAAACTTTAAATGACCTTGATGCCTAAAGCTATACTGAAATCCTTCTTGCTTGCCATCATGCAACACCAAAGAGAAAAATTATAATTATTTTCCATATATATGTTAAGAGTTTAGCTCTGTTCATCTAAAGAGTTGCGATAGTAAGCTTCCCCTCAGTGTGACAAACTACCTGACAAAAATCAACTTAGAAGGAGGAACCATGTTCTCTGCTCATGGTTTCAAAGGTTTCAGTCCACAGTCAATTGACTCCATAGTTCTGATCCTATGGTGAAGCAAAGCATCATGGCCAGGGATAAATGGCTGCAAATTTGTTCCCCTCACGGTGTCCAGGAAGTGAAGGAGAGTGTAGGAGATGGGTCCTGATATCTCTTTCAAGGGTAGTTCTTGAAGGACTTGATTTCCATAGGTCCCACAGCTTAAAGGCTCCACCACTTCCCAGTGTCACCACTGGTTACAGCTAAACCATGAGTACAGCATTCTTTGCTGTTTATATGTTTTTAAGTCCCTGATAGATAATGTTTATTTTTTTCATTCTCCTGGATATTATGCCATCTTAGACATCTTATAATTTCTTCATCCATGGACTAACCATATAAGCAACTTCATATGTTAGCCAAGGCTTAGGCCCTGTGAAGGATGTTGAGAAAGTATTCAAACCTCCCCTTCTGGAACTGAAGGTAGGGAGGGTGAAAAGGAGTGATCAGTAGTCAACTACATGATCTTTATAATATGTCACCCCAATTGTCTAAGAGTTTGGGGGGAACTGTCCCAGGGGACCAGGAACCTGATTTGGAGGACTCAAACTGGGCTTGTGGATTTGTAGAGGGGAAGTGGGCCTCTGGAGGCCACAAGGACATAAGTTTAGAGTATTTCTAGGATGGGGCAAAGATGGTTCATGTACAGGGTAGATGGGGTGAAGACAGGAATGTACTAAAAGCAAATTAGAAGGATCTGGATTTTTTCAGTGGGTGGTGCAAAGTCTTTGAGCTATGAATTAACAAAATGAAGTGCTATCCTTGTTATTTTCTCTTTTTATGTTAGTGAGCAAGGGAATCCTGAAAATCATCTATTCTAGGAAGTAGAGGCCTTGGATGAGAAAATTAGTTCCTATAGTGCAGGTAGCCTAGGTTTCACAGCCAGTGAGTGGTGGACCCATGGATTCCTGGCTACCCCATTCATCAATCCTGAGCCTGGGCTTTATTTTCTCTGGGATGGGTTTTCTTCTATGAATTCTGGAAGTCTCTCCTGAAATTGTCACCATACCCTGGGGCCCTCTAATTGTGTGGGCTCAGCACAGTTCTCATAGGGCTTCAGCACTTTCATTCTGGAACTCAAAGATTCACACCAAATGTGAACTTGTAGAGTAGAATGGCAATTATTAGCTCTTAGAGAGTCAGAGAAGACAGAAAACTATGGGGCTTGCAGGCAGATGAGGAAGACAGGCAAAGAGGATGGGAAGCAAGATTACATTTAGTAATGGAAATATTTCAATATGTTTTACCATTCATGGGTTTTCTGCAGTCTCTCATGTTGGGAAGGTCTAATGGAGTTTGTCTCAAGCAAACTGCATAGATTAGGAGCAAAAGATAAAGGGTGGGTATTCCTAAAAAAAAATCAGGGCACAGTTACTAGAAGGAAGGGGAGGGGGACGGTGAATGTTGGAAAGTCAAAAACAGTGGATCGGAACAGCAAGACTCCTGTTCTAAACCCAGGTAAAAATATCTAGCTTCATGTATATAGCTGCCATCAGCAGCTATTCTAGTGCTGTATGGGAATTAACCAATTGGTCTTGACTTTAACCCTGTTATTTCCATTTTACTGAAGAGGAAATTGAGGCAGAGACTAATTCAATTGTTGAAGATCTTACAGCTAGGAAATTGCTAGACCTGGGACTTGACGCTAGCAGCCTCACTCCAGTTCTCATGTTCTCTTAATTATTGGTACAACTATTTCTAGTTTCTCTGGTTTTCTCCTTTTCTTACTTTTTCCCTCTAAAGTGAAGATCTGAGTAAAGTCCAGGTAAAGAATGTAAATCAACTAGCCTACAATGGTAGGCATTATTACTTTTATTATTCCTTATTAATATAATATGTGAAGCCTCTGCTCATAGAGGGCATTTCATGACTATGAAATAAGACAAAAAACAATTGAAGGTAACCAAGATATTTGAATGAGCTCCATACCTGGGAGAGAAAGTCTATATGATCTTCAAGGGAAATTAACAGTGAGCATGACAGTAAAACTATGAATGGAAATGTCCAGAGACTCATTGATGTAAGCAGGAAATGCTGAGATTACAAATTCTTTAATGATTCATTTTCACCTTACTTTCTTAAGTGCTGCTTAAGTAGAGCTGAGGCCAGACGAGATGCAGCGAAAGTGGCCTTAATCAACTCCCTCTTCAATGAGCTGCCCTCTCGCAGGATCACCAAGGAATTCATTATGGAAAGTGTTCAGGAAGCAGTGGCCTCCACCAGCGTGAGTATCCGTGAGGGGAGGAAGGAGCCAACCGCAGTGAGAGCCCTGAGCCATTTGAAAAGTGGGATGCTACAGTGAGCAAACTCTTAACTTTAAAATGGTGTAGGTCACTTTTCAGGAGAAAAAAAAAAGAATGGTTGAGTTGGAAATCATGAAATTTGAACTGACTCCTAATTCTACAACTCAGTCATATTCTTCATCTCACTGGATCACAATTAATCAAGCTCTAAGTCTTGATAGATGACTTGATCCATCTTGATTTATGTGAAAGCACTCATGCATGCCTGTGTGTGTGTTTATATGTGTTTATATATGTATGTGTGTGCTGCTTCAAAAACAACAAAAAAATCCGTCTTAGAAATGTAAATGATGCATTTCCCTAGTCATCTAGCACTAAATTATTTATTTACTCCGGTAAGTAATGGGGTGCTCCTGATTCCCATGACCATCACAAAGGAAACCTTGGGCCTCCACCTGTGACAGGTGTTTCTCTGTGTATGTGGGCTCAAGGGCAGGAACTTGCCATTATCAAAGCCAGTAGCCACCTCCGGCTTGCCTTTAACATGCATAAACTTGATCTGAATCTTGCCTTCTTCGTTTTTGCTTAATTAGGCTAGAAATGTTCTATTATTCTGGAGCAGCTGCTGATAAAAGAAGGAGCGATATCAGACTATCAATGACCATTTCCCACTTATAAATGCTTTGATCTATTGGAGGGGAGATTGGGAAGGGGCAGGAGAAGAATGACTGGTCTGGCAGGGAGAAAGTAGAAAGCTCTGCTCTGTATCTGGTGTGAGGATGAAAGGAAGCCTTTATTTTCCAGCTCTGTAAATTTCAAGTGCCTTTGAGGAAGAGAAGTTTGGAAAATGATGCCTGATTTATATAAGTGTGGAATTTACTCAGGAGCAGGGAAGGGTCCTCAGTGTAAATGTAATTTATCATTTTTTTCTCATGGAGAATTCTAAAGAAAGAGAATATATATATATACATATAGCTTGCAGGCTTCTGCAAGGATTTCCTCTGGGGTATTTAAAAAGCCAACATAAATATTCCAGCAGCGGTGTGTTAATGTTATTGCATTTGAAAGCTATAAATCCACTGCTATCTGATGCTGGCAGTTGTTTCTTCAGTCTCACAAAGTTGCTATTGCCCTGCTTCCTGGGAATCCAAGACCATGGGATACTGAACAAAGCCCAAATACCATTCCAGACCCGTGTTAGCTTCTTAGCCCCACTCCCATTAACAAAATGCAGGGAAATTTTATTTTTACCTGTCACTCACCCACCTTGTTTCCTAAAGATTAAGTGGTTTAAGAGTATAGAAATGCAGGGCTGGGAAGGTGGCTCAGTGGTAGAGCGCTTGCCTTGCATGCCTGAGGCCCTGGGTTCGATTCCTCGGCACCACATAAGCAGAAAAAAAAAAGCCAGAAGTGGCGCTGTGGCTCAAGTGGTAGAGTGCTAGCCTTGAGCTGAAGAGCTGAGGGACAGCACCCAGACCCAGAGTTCAGGCCCCACAACTGGACCCAAAAAAAAAAAAAAAGAGTATAGAAATGCAAACAAAGATCCATGACTGCAGGAAAGGTTGCTCATTAAGAATCACAGCAGTAGAATATGAATAGTCCATACAATTGAGAATTCTTTCCATTTCAGTTACATCATATTGCCTGCTTATTACCAAAATCAGAGCAAGGTAACTGTTTCAAGATTTCAATAAGCAATGGCGGCAACCACACAAATGTTAATGCCTCAACCATCAAAACCATCAAAAACACAGAGATTTCTGCTTTGAGATAATTATTCTATCAAATATATGATCAGTTAACATTCCAATCAAAAGACAGATTCAAATAGACTGTGAAACCCCATAAATCACAGTGAACAATTGTATCCCAGACCAACTGGAAACTTGGTTGTAGATTCAATATCTGCCCTGGGCTTAAGCCAGCAATAGGATTAATACCTGATCTTTCCAAGAAGGAGAAGAGAAATCAGCAACATTTTCTTTTTCTGTTCTCTGTTTCAAGGGTACATTAGATGATGCAGATGACCCCAGCACAAGTGTCGGTGCCTATCACTACATGTTGGAGTCAAACATGGGGAAGACCATGCTGGAGTTTCAGGTATCTGACTTCCTACTCCTCCTCCTCCTCCTCCTTCTTTGTTTTGCTGGTCTTGAACTCAGGGCATAAGGTCTGTCCCTGAGCTTCTCTGTGTTCAACGATAGTGCTCTACCACTTGAGCCACAACACCACTTCCACTTTTTCTGAGTAGTTTATTGGAGATGAGAGCCTCATAGACTTTCCTCCCTGAGCTGGCTTCAAACCATGATCCTCAGATTTCAGCCTCTTGAGTAGGATTATAAGGGTAAGGCACTGGTGCTGAAGTACAAATCATTTCTACTAAATATCTCTCCAATAATCTACTTTTAAGTTTCACCATCCCAGAACTAAGTGTAGCAGCCCCAGTTTAGGCATAGTTCAGTAAACTAAAACAAACAAAACTTAGTCTATGCTATGATGAAGGAAAGTAAAGACTTAACAATCACATCTTATGACCCTGTCATAATTCATCAGATTTTTATTACAAAGTTCCTTTTTAAACAAAATAAAAAATTTGAAGTCTACCTTGTGACCAATTGGCTCTTAATTTTCAGAATTCATAGATGGGGCTCCTGCAGCATTCACTGAATAATGCCCCTTCAGTTCTGATATGTTTATTAAGAGATCTGCTTTCCCCTATCAACAACCAAATAAAAAAAATTAGCAACCCATAACCTTTCAGACTACTGCTGACAAGCAATAGCAAAGCTGAAGAGCTACATTTACCTACTACAGATGGCTCTAATTTATATTTTAACTTTACAATGGTGCAAAAGCATACCTATGTAGGCATTAATTCAGTACTCAATAAATTTCATGAGGGATTCAATACCTTATTATAAAGTAGACTTTGTGCAAGGTGTTTTGCATGACTGTAAGCCGATGTATGCATTCTGGGCATGTTTAAAGTATGCTTAGCGAAACTATAACATTAAGTAGATTAGGTATATTAAATGTAATTTTTTCTTTATTTACTTATTTTGTTTTAAATTAACATACTTTTGTAATGAGAGGATTTCATTGTCGTGTTTTCATATATGCACATAGTTTACTTTGAGCAAATTCACCTTTCCATCATATGCCTATGTCTTAAGTATTTGACTTGATATTTTTCAGCATACTGTGGGTTTACTGGGACATAACCCAATCATAAATATATATTTACAAAACAAATTGTTACATTAATAACAATAGCAAGCATATTAATAGCTACTGCTTATTGGATGCTTTCTTCATCTGGCATAGTACATTGCTTCATAATGCACTTAACAAGCATTATTATAATTTAATCATTACAACAATACATATTGTTACTGTTATTGAAGGAAGTTTGTCATTGCTCAAGCTTCTGACCCAGGAAGTCTGACCTTTCACCTCATACACCTGATTCCTACCCAGTGTAGGGCTGGGTATATAAACATTCAACAGTGATTGGGGGGGAAATAGTGATTGGGCAGGAAGTGTATGCCTTCTGTGCCCTTCTAAATAACTAAGCTTGAAAGAAGTTGAGTAACATGGAATGCTGTAGAAATCAATATGGAGTGGGTTAACCAAGGGGCTTTATCCCCAAGTAATTCTATTTTCTTTGGTTAAATTCCAAGAAGTAATCAGAGATTATGGCATTAGATCCAAGAAGCAATCAGAGATAAAAAAAATTTCATGAAAAAAAGAGTCCCCAAACCTGTTTATCATGTAGTTTACTATGGAGTTACAGCTGAAGCTCGAAGCCAACTTTTAAGTACCTTTTTGTTACCTTTGAAATCCTTTTCTGGCTAAGGGCATGGTGATTTCTCATGTGGCTATCTGTCTTTATCAGCTGCACATAGGATTGAAGCGTAAGTGCTTTCGTCCCTTCTTTAACCTTTGGGTAGACAATTTCTTCCTAAGTGACTATGATCTGACGGACTGCTCAGACAGCCTGACTTGGGTTGAGAGTAGCCAGGTATCCTTAAGGATTCACTGTCCTCTGAGTTGGAAGAGGGCTTATGTGAGCTCAGCACTTCTAGCCCAGGCAGTCACATGGACTGGCTACTTTTACCCTCACTCTGTTCCTTACATTTAAATCTGTTTCCTCATTGGCATGTCAAATTGAGGGAAATAATGGTACTGCCTCAGAGTGCTAGTGTGAATAAGTGGGATATTACAAGAAGAGGGTTGGAAAGTACCCAGCATATAGAAAATGCTTCATGAAGGTTAACGATGATTGTTCTGTGTATTTCTGAAGAATTGCTTTATACTTGAAATGCCAGGGCATTCTAGCTCATTTCTGGGACAGCTTTCATGAAACTAGAAGCTTTAGAGGAGGATAGGGGTGCTAGCTCTTACCAAAATGCTCAACCCTCTGCTGTGGAATAAAAGGGTGGAAATATATTAACAGTTTATCCTCCCAACACACACAGTCTAAAACCAACAGATAAAGAATAATGAAAGAGGATAATGTCACACAAGTAATAACATATGTGTGTAAAAATCCTACAGAACTACAAGTGATGTTTATCTGCCACTTGCCATCCAAGAGCTTATTCATTCAGAGATTCAGGTCCTCCACAAAATAGAAATAACAGTGACATAGGACTGAAAAATGTAACATTTTCTAAAGCATGTAGCCTAGTCCCTCTCATAAGAAAGAAAAAAATCATTTAATGCCTCCTTTTACACTCCATTAAAAGAATATTGTGCTTCTTTCACTATAGAAGGAAGTCTGTCCCAGCACACAATAGCTGGCATGTCTATGATAGCTTTTCTCAGTAAAGTTATGAGTGATTTTGAATGTCTTTGGTGCAGTCTGCCAAAGATGAAGCAGGTGAGAAAACTTTTCTCCTTTAAATTCCATTCATGTTCTTTGGAATTCCATGAAAGGCTCTACAGTCAACCTCTCCTTGCTTACATTTTAATTGCCTTCTTTAGGGCTGTGTGTGGTCTGTGTCGTAAGGTATTTAAATAAATGAAATAATCGTTCAGCGGTACTATGGAAATGCTTCATAAATTCTCAAAAGGGAGGCTGAATACCAGGGACAGAACAAAGAAAGGGGAGGATGGGAGGGTAGGGAAAAAAAATCCCTGCAGGAGGGGTACTGGTAACCCAGGAGGAAGGCCTAGGACCATTTCCTTTTCCTTCCGCCTGCCTGCTGGGGCTTAGTTCCTTTAAAGGCCTGGGCTAAAGGCCTCAGCCTGTGTCTTCACATAATGGGAGGTGACCGTGGGCCTGGGCTGTGTTTGCAGAGACACAGCAATTCAGTCCCCCTGGTGGGTCATCGACATGTGTTTGGATCCAGGGATGAATGACTCCAAGGTAGAAAAACAAGACATTGTCTCCTGCCAGCCCTCAGGCTTTCAGGGGGGCCGTCCTGCAGCCAGCTTTCTGAGGAAACATGATAGGCTGCTGCTTACCTTCCCTTCTTGGGAGGGAAGCCGCTGCCGGTCTGAGGCACCTTTGCCAGAGAGAACTGCCTGCTGTTTGGGGGGAGGGATGGGATCAGCAATAGGCGCTGGGTCTTGTCAAGGTCAGAATCTAGGCAGACTTGGGCTGAGGCTGGTTAATATATTTACTCTAAAGCCTAATGCAATCCAAGGACACGTTGTTTATTTACATCTTTGCTAAATTCTCCAGGTCGCCATTTAAAACCTTATCCCATAAACAAATTTCCTCTTAAATCCATTCTCTTGGGTGGAGAGATGATACCCACCTGTTTTCCAAGTTCTCCATTTACAGTGTTTGTTTGTCTTATTTCTGATGAATCGCAGAACCAGGCCAGCAGCCTCCTAGACAAAGCTGCAGAGAGAAGCAGTGAGCATTTTCTCCCCTACAAAGTAGCAGGAAAGCCATTATGTCTACCAAGAGGCAATGCCAGGCAGAGCTGTGAGGACAGAGCCCTGTTGTGGCCAGTTTCAATGGAATAAATGACAAAATGAACCAGGAAAGCTGTGGAATAGGAACTCCAGTTGCAATTTTCCCTAAAAAGGAAAGAAAACAATCTGCTTTATTCTCCATCCAGTTTAAAATTCCCTTTGTTGTTCAAGATAAGCTAAATAATTTTAAGGGATCCAGGGCAAAATAAAAAAATACAGGGACCTTTGTTTGAAACCTAGTAAGAATTTTTTAAGAGAGCAGGATATCACACCAATGGCAGAGATCTATGTGGCTGCATAGACCTCATATTTATGAAGCTAGGCTTAATCTTGGGACACATCCAGAAGGGCCCAGGAGAAGACAGGCAGAGGAAAGGCCAGGATTAGAGTTATGAAAGTGAGACATTTGTCACTTGCACACAACTGAAAGGCACACTAAGAAACTTAGTGATGGAGGAAATGGCACTGTAGCTCAAAGTGGTAGAACTAGCCTTGAGCAAAAGAAGTTCAGGGATAGTGTCCAGGCCCTGAGTTCAAGCTCTAGGACTGGCAAAAAATAAAATGAAAGAAAAGAAAAGAAAAAAGAATTCAGAGATCAAGACAGAAAGTATCATAGTGCAATTCCCCAAGTGCAAAATGGAAGGAAGGAAGGAAGGAAGGTTGTGAGAAGCAAAATATCCTGAAATGTGCATGAATCACCTCACTCAGCTTAAGTCATGCCTCACTCCCTCACTCTAAACATGCCAGTGCCTCACTTTCCGGGTCAGTCCAGCCAGGAATCCCGAGCTTCTAGATTAGGCCACATAACAAACGTCTTGAGAAGGCAGAGCAGCCCTTCCTAGAACAGACAACATTAATTTCCTAAAGAGTGACAAGGCTTCTCCAAGGAGCAAGGGGAATGGTAAAAACGAAGCCGGGAGAAATCACAATGAAACTAGGAAGTGATCCCGCAGACGTGCGCACGTCATAGCCCTGCCCATATGTCAGCCAGCAGGAAGTCAGGATTTTCAGTGGAATGAGACCCAGGGATGTAAGGATTTCCTGGGGATGAGAACTAACTCAGACAGATTGGGGAAGAATTTGGTCTTATGAGAGGAAATGAAGCACTGGGACCAAAAGCACACAGAAACGCTGAACCATCCTTTAATGATGTAATTATGATGGAATTAATATCTGCATAGAAGGCAAAAAAAAGAGATAAGGGTATAATAATGTAAAAGATGAGAAGAGAGCCATCTATACTTGAGAATTTTGAGGACCTGAGCAACACTGAGGAAGGGATCCTTGGGCCAATGGAAAAAAAAAAAAAAGCTGCTTGGTGTTAATAGAATACTAGAATGATTTAGACAAACCAGAGGGGAGATATAGATGAACTTTCTCCCAGAGGCAAAAATAGTTCATACTTCTTTGGGGAAATTTTTGAGCGCTCAAGGCTGCTGGGGGCATGAGAAAGGTTTCTGGTGGTATCAATCGGCTAATCATGGATTCTAAAGTCTTTGGGGAATTACAAGATGGAATGACAGCAGTACATCTGTAAGAGGCAGCTGATGGTATCTAGATAAGAATGAGAAAACAGAAGACCCTGGAAGGAGATAGAAGTTAAGCTGTATTTGCTGTATGGTGTTTCTCAAACTGAGCATCAACAATGGCAGGTCTATGTCAAGATGGATATTGGAAACCACAAATACATCCAGTATATCTGATTGCTATCTTAACATAGGAAGTGTAGCTCAGTGAGAGAAGGCTTGCCTAGCATATGTAATACCCTGGCTTCCAACATTTGTACCTCAAAACATGCAAGCAAAAGATTTAGGGTAGGTGAGGGATCAGTTGGAGAAGGGGGTAGCATTTCTTTCTTTATTAAAACATTGACAAAATAAATACAAAATGCAAGTAGATTTTCTTTTGTGTGTGGGCCAGTACTGGAGCTTGAACTCAGGGTCTGTACCCTGTCCTTCAGTTTTTTTCACTCCAGGTTGATTCTTTACTGGAGCCACAGCTCCAATTTTGGCTTTTACTTTTGTTCTTGTTGTTGTTGGCTAATTGGAAACGAGTCTTAAAGGCTTTCCTGCCCAGGTGGGCTTCAAACCACAACCTCAGATCTGAGTCTCCTGAATAGCTAGGATTAAAGGCATGAGACACCAACACCTGACTTCTAGTAGATTCTTATAAAACATGAAACCAAGAGATATTTCTTCTTTGCAAATATTTGTGTTCTATCATATCATTAGATTATACATTGTATATTACATCCTGTTTCATATCAGAGCATACAGAATTCATGTTAATTCTCTGGCTAGAAAATATTGGATGACTGGATTGGAGGGGTGTGGTGAGGTAGCAAGAATGTATTCTTCTGAGCAACTTGGGGCTACTTTGGGAAAACCCTAATTAAGCAAGATTTGGTCTATAGAATAAAAGACTCTTTCCTTTCTCCTCCAGTGTAGTGATGAGATGGAGTAAAAATCTGGATGGAGTAAAAATATGGCTACAAGAAGGCGCTTCCCCGGGCATTAGAACCAAGACCATAGGCAGACTTCTCTGTTCTAGGCAAGAGGAGAAACGGCTGATATTCATGTTATATTTCAATGAATGGAAACTTTTACTGAGGGATCTGGGAGCTGCTGGGCTGCAATAAAACACAGAAAAAAGTCAAGCTGTATCTCAGACTGAAACATAAAAACCACTTATTTGTAATAAGAATTTTAGATAGTATCATTTGCTGTCCTGATATCTAATAGCTCTATTATTTACCAATAATTTGTAAAATATCAGCAATCTAAGACTACACATTTCTTTATTTTCCTAATGAAAACATTTCCCCTGAGCAAACTTAAGGAGACTGTTAATAAAAGACTGTTTTTGTGAATGGGCAGAGGGACATCTGTCTAAATGCTAAGTTTTCACAACTCTTTTTATGAGCAGGAAGTTTCTTAATTGTATTGACTTCTTTTCAAATAATTACATGGTTGTGGTTTATACTGTTCATCCATAATAGATGTCTCTCTGACAAAAATAAAGAAAAAAATGCTACTGAAACACAGATAATTTCAATGGAACATTAGTATGCCCACATTAGTAAATGCCTACATTAGTATGTGGGTATATGTTAATACACCTGGGATTGATCTTACTATCAAGCAGGGAAAAGAGAGTTCCTATGTGCACTACTGTGCTGGTGTTGGGTAGGAAATATTAATGTATTTTAAGGTGCGTATTACCTTATGCTCCCTATTTTAGGGAATAGTTCTAGCTGGAACTTATAGATTTAGATGATGTTTTAATTTCTGTAGTATCCTTTAGGGAATACTTCTTGATGTAACATAGATTAGATAATTTTATAATTTCTGTAGTGACCTTTAGGCATTTTATATTGCCAAAATACAAAATGAAATTTCATTTGTGATTCTAGGATCAGACAAGCTTTCATTCCAAAAATTAGACTTAGTGTTCTTATGAGCTGATAAGAGGAGGTTAGACTCATGGAAAGAAAAGAGCTAAGAAAGCAGAAACAGAGCCCCAAATGGATCAGTGGTTTCAAGGTTATTTTCCTTGTAAAGATTAAATAGGAAGCAAGAGGGGAGTCCTTTATCACATGGGCTAAAACTGGGGATTTGGCTATTTACCTCATTCCCCCTTCTTCCCTCTCTTGGTGTCTGGGAAGGTTAGATAAACAACTTAGTTTCAGTTTGGAGACAAGGAACCTTAGCCTGACTGGGTTGAGTGCAGGAATTCAGCCCAGACCAATGGCCTATAAATTCTAACAATATTTGCATATTGTTGAGTATACAGATTTAAATTCTTTCTTTTTAAGATTTAAATTTAAAAACTTAAACCACCAAGCCCAGAGTTCAAGCCCCATGACCAACCAAAAACATGTGATATAGTCATACAATTCAAAACTCAAAAGGTTAAGCTGGGTGCTGTTGGCTCATTCCTGTAATTCTAACTACTCAAAAGAATGAGATCCAGAGGATGGATCATGGTTTCCAGCCAGCCCAGGCAGAAAAGTCAGTGAGACTCCATTCCTGAAATAACCAGCTAGAGGTGTGGCTACAGTAGTAGAATGACAACTGAGCAAATGTGAGACCCTGAGTTCAAATTACAATACCAACAAAAACAAGAAGAAAGACAAAAGCAACAAAGTAATAGCAATAACAACTCAATACAAAAACAAAAATCTCAAAGAATTTTCTGTGGGAGGAAGGAATCCTTCCTACTCTTGTCCCTTAGGCATTTATTTGACTAATGTTTTCATCCTATTCTTTCTGTTTTTAATTTAGTATTTATTTATTTATTCATTCCATTTATTCAGGTGCTGGGGATGGAACCTAGGACTTTGTACATGATAAGCACATGTTATACAACTGAGTCATACCCACAGCACCTTATCAAATTCTTTTGTATTTTTTTTTATCAGTCTTGGTGCTTGAACACAGAGCCTGGATGTTCAGTGTTCAGTCCCTGAGCTTTCTTTTGCTCAAGACCAGTGCTTTACCACTTTGAGCCAGAGATCTACCTCTGTTTCTTTGGTGGTTAAATTTTTTTTTTATTTTTTATTGTGAAAATACCATACAGAGGGGTTACAATTACATGGGCAAGGTAATGAGTACATTTCTTATCAAGTATTGTTGCCTCCTCCTTTGTTTCCTCTTCCCATCCCTTCCCATCTCCTCCCCCCTCCCCCCACCCGACCAAAGTAAAAATTATATTAAGTGAAG
>NW_012267275.1:4304888-4318975 GCF_000151885.1 Dipodomys ordii | reverse complement strand
TAAGCCAGGCCCAAAGAAACATAGGTCCCATGGTTTCTCTTATTTGCAATAACTAGTATATGTCTGAGACAAGCAGAAAAGGTCAGATAAGTTTATGTTAGGTGAAATGAACCCCAAGATAAGTACTCAAATGTTTTTTTTTCTTTCTTGCGATTGTTTCTAACATATTTATAAGACAATTTCTTTGTTGCTTTGTATGTCCCTCCCCCACAGTACAACCCCTGCTCTCACTGTATTTGATATTGGTATAATTTGTGGAGGGGAAGGGCAAAAACAAACCATTTAAACAAGGATACAGGTGGACCCACTGCAACAATGAGATGTACAAGTCGTTATGTTGAAAAATGATCTTTGGTGGTTGATTGAAGATAAGACTTTCGCAGACTTTCCTGTCCAGCCTGGATTTAAACTTACAACCCTTACATCTCAGCCTTCTGAGTAGCTAGGGTTATAGGTGAGAAGAATCAGAACGGTTTCTTTTTTTAATTTTTAAATTTTTAATTATTTTTTTATTGTGAAAATACTGTACAGAGGGGTTACAATTACATGGGCAAGATAATGAGTACATTTCTTATCAAGCATTGAAGCCTCCTCCTTTGTGTCCCCTTTTTATCCCTTCCCATCAAAGAATTATTGTAGGCATTGATAACCCAATAGGTATAAGGAGGTCTTCCATCTTTTTTTATGTTGCTTTTATTTTAATAACATATCACAGAAGATTTTACATTAGAACCTATAATGAGTTTTTATCCTTTATAAATATGATATATTCAATGGCATGGATATATCATATTTTATTTAAGCTTTTTTCAAAGAATGAACAACTAAATTATTTCCAGTCTCTGGCAATCTCAAAAATAACATAATGTAAAAACTTGCCTATCTATTTCTCTGAAGTGCTTATCTATTTAGGTGATTTCTTGGGTGAACAATTATTGGAGTAAATGTATTTTTAATGTGGATGTTTAGCCATCTTGTTATGCAAGCATGTAAAGCAAGGGAGTGAAGGATTAATTATCCCAGGGCCTAGGTACTCTGGTCAAAAGTCACATAGTATTTGTTCTAACAATGTTGTGTATCAGAATTATGAGCTGCTTGTCTCCCACTGACATTTCTTTAAGACCAATGATCTATGTTTGGGTTTTGTAGGAACTGATGACCATTTTCCAGCTATTGCACTGGAACGGGAGTCTAAAAGCCCTTCGTGAAACAAAGTGTTCTCGACAGGTATGATTTTTTTCCAATCAAGACAGGTTAGTGTGTGTGAACTAAACAGATGGTTTATCATATTTAGGAGATTTTCTTTATGTAGCTACTTTTGTTTAAATTTTATACTTATTATTATTACCTTTAAATAGATGTGCAAAGGGTTTTCAATTTAACATGTCATTTTATGAGCACAATGTATCTCAATTAATGCCATCCTTTTCACAATTCTCTCCCATCTTTCCCAACCCCAAACATCCTGTCTATTTTCTCAGTACCATTTCCTCTCTCTCTCTCTCTCTCTCACACACACACACACACACAAACACACACACACACACACATTGCATGTTATAGTTTTTGAGTAAGAGCACAGAGCACATGAAGAAATGCACCTAGCAATGCGTATGAGTCAGAGAACAACCAAATACATAAACACAAATGTTAGCTAGACACAGGATTGATTAATAAGCCTATATTGAGTGTAGAATGGAGCAATCATTAACCCAGAACCTTCATTGAGCATCAGACCTGCCTAATTTGGGTCTGTACCTTCTTATACCTCAAAACACAGAAGGCAAGTTGAAAATTCACTGCTTCTGAAAGCTCCGAGAAGACAGGCAAAGCTGGCTGTAGCAGAATCATATTTTCCACTCCACCAGAAGTCCCCAGTGAACAACAGAAACCTTTGTGAACTTGAACAAACTAGCATTCAGTCACCTCAATTTTATGGTTTAGAAATTTCTTCTTTATTTTTCAGAGACAGAGTCTCACTTATTTCTTTATTACATATGAGATGCTCCCTCCCCTCCTTGTAATAACAAATATGTCTCTCCTATGTACTTAATGGTTTTCACCTGTTGTCCTCTGGGCTTTATCCTGTTTTGACCTGTGATTAGAACTTGAAAGATGGCAGTTTATTTTTGAGAACTTTCTAATAAGCATTTGAGTGGGGGAACAATCCCTGGCTTAGGCAGCAAGAGGAAGGTAAATGGAAGCGTTTTCCACACTGCAGCCCCAGGAGTTTTTAGTTGTTCTTTGCATAAAGAATATGGCTTTCAAAATGTCAAATATGGAAAAGAAATGAGTAGCTGACAATGGTTTTGGCTATTTTTTCCCCTTGCTTTGATTTTACAAAAGCCCTTTGAAATATGTTGGATTGGTTATAAACACTTTTCCATGATTGTTTTTAATTTGTTAAGGTCATAAATAAATACCATATGTTCTTGAAAATAAAAATAAGCAATGTATCCACTCCACATGACCAAACATACACATGACAGTATGATGTATTGACATTTTTTTTCATAGAATGGAAGGTAGAGGCTAAGTTTTAATTGTTCACAACGAGACACATTTATCATGGAGGTATCACGATGATATAGATAATGATAATGTCTACATTCCATAACAGATTCTTACATTTCTCTCTGAGCCATCTGGGCTGTCATCTTTCTAACGGTCACAGCAACCAAATGGGCAGTTGGTGATCCTGTTTCCTACTAAATACTTCCCATTTTTGCAGTAGATGTGACCAATGCATGTTCTGCCAAATCAATCTATTTCCTTCTGTCTTATCAAAGGAAATAGTGATAAGCAGAAGGGTCCCATGATTAAATGAGGTAATAATCACGACAATTTTCATTGGAATGTATTTTTTTAGGGCTTGCATTTTTGAGAGATGTTAGAGCTTTGTTTGTCAACAGTGTCATCATTCCTAGTAGCATATTTTTGTTTTTGTTGTTAGACCCTAATAGGGCTTGGATTAAGGGCTTCGCGCTTTCTAGGCAGGCACTATACTACTTGGAACATGCTCCCAGCCCTAGAGTGTGTTTTGATTCAAACTTGGATGACTTGCATAGTTGAATGAGATTAACCCCTGATTTCTTTGGAGAAAAATGTATGTCAACTAGATATTGTTTGCATTTGTTAATATCAAGAGTTGTTGGGGAAAAAAATAAAACCATGATTGTGTGTGTGTCTGGTAGTGGGAGTAATTTATGAAAGGTCATGTCCATGTTTGTCTTCATTTACTGATACTCTGAACTTCTGCTTCTAGGAAGTCATCTCCTATTATTCCCAGTATTCTTTAGATGAGAAGATGCGAAGCCATATGGCCCTAGACTGGATAATGAAGGAACGAGAGTCCCCAGGAATCCTCTCTCAAGAGCTACGAATGGCCCTGAGGCAGCTGGAGGAAGCCAGGAAGGCTGGACAAGAGCTACGGTTTTACAAGGAAAAAAAAGAAATCCTGAGCTTGGCTCTCACTCAAATCTATAGTGACCTGGACCTTTCCTCACCTAGTGATGACCAGCTGAGCCTCACCGCCCTGTGTGGCTATCACTAGCAAGCCAAGATCTCAGGTGCCCTTCAGGACCCTTATCATTAGGAAACTATCTGATAGAGTTCATTCATTTTTAGCATTGGTAGCTACTACCTGAGGCTGTACTAATCCCTTTACCTCTTTTGTTCCCAGAATGGGAAGGTAGTTGGGCTCTGATAGAACCTGACATCCAAGCTTTTGTTGTTGTTGTTGTTCTGTTACACTCTCTGAGGTTCACCTCAAGCTGAAGAGATTAGGACAGGATCATTTGAGACATATATTCCAGGGCTGGCTCCAATCTAAAGCTTAGTTGATATGTGCCTTGTTAGAATTCTATATGTTGTTTCAAAGAATGGGCCAGTATAGCACCCCTACAAAATAGCAGCCAAGATTAAGACAAGTAGCGGAGTAATAGTAACTTTTGAAAAATATTTGAGACTAAATAAACAATCTGGATTGCTTTGGAAATATAAAAGAGTTAGAGTCTCTTCTTAATGTTTGAATGATAAGATATAGTTTATACTCTACTAGGTATCACTCAAGGTTATTAGTGGGAATTTTATCTGGACATTTCACTAGCAAAGATCTTAAAGTGAGAGTGATATAAAAATATTAGATAAATTTAATGTGGATTAAAATACCATTGTGATCATTTTTTTTTGGGGGGGGTCGGGTCATGGGGCCTGAACTCTGGGCCTGGGCGCTGTCCCTCAGCTCTTCAGCTCAAGGCTAACGCTCTACCACTTGAGCCACAGCACCACTTCCGGCTTTTTTCTTTTTGTTTATGTGGTGCTGAGGAATCGAACCCAGGGCCTCAGGCATGCAAGGCAAGCACTCTACACTGAGCCACCTTCCCAGACCTTGTGATCATTTTTTTAACTTACATTCTTCCATAGGTGAGGATATCACCTTGTGTTGTATGCTTAATCTTATTCCTGAAGATATATCCAATTTTTATGAGTTTTATAGTCAGTTATGTTCATTTTTAATTTGGAAAGAGATAACTTGAATTAAGGTGCTTTCATTTTTGTCACTGAAGACATAAAACTCTACAATGGAGAAAATTAATCACATTTTAAAGGTGTAAATCTTTCAAAAATTATTAGCACGTAACAAATGCACTTGCTTTTGCTTTATTTAAAGGTGATCAGAGGGACACTGTAACTATGTTTTTGACAACAACACAAGAAATCCTATAGTAGTAGTATCATTATTAAGCTTAAGTCACTGGAATGTTCTCAAAAGGTAAGATGAGACACTGTTATTTCTACTCAGGCTATCTCTGTGGATCAATCAAAAGACTAGAAAATCAAAACCTAACTTTTAGATTGTCTAGTTACTCAAATTCAATGACTCCAATGTCATTTCAATGCTTTCTATTAGTGTATACTAGCTGTACAAAGGAGTTTTATTGTGACATTTTCTTGCATACATATGGTGTGCTTTGATTAAATTTACCCTCAATATCAATTTTAAAATAGGTTCTTCTATGTTTACAATATGAAAATGACTCTTGAATTTTGCTGAATAATTAAAATTAAACAATTTGTTCAATTTTAAGAAGTATATATATAAGTATATATAAATATATGTAAATATGTATCTACACACACACACACACACACACACACACACACACACATATAATGCTTGTCCTAGGGCTTGAACTCAGGGCCTGGGCACTGTCCCTAAGATCCTTTCTTTCTCAAGGCTAGCACTCTACCACTTGAGCCACAGCACCACATCTACCTTTTTCTGAATATTTATTGGACATAAAGAGTCTCATGAACTTTGCTGTCTGGGACTGGCTTCGAACTATGATCCACAGATATCAGCCTCCGAAGTAGATAGGCTTACAAGCATGAACCACTAGAGCCTGGCTCCTGAGCATTTTTTGCTATCCCACCTTAACACTTTAGTCACAGCTCCACTTCTGCCTTTTTTGGGGGGTTGAGGAGGGGGAAGTTGTTAATTGGAGATAAGAGTCTCATGTACTTTACAGCCCAGGCTGGTTTTGGACTGCAATCCTCAGGTCTTAGTTTCCTAATAGCTAGGATTATTGGCATATGCCACCAGTGCCTGGCTTATAAAAATATTTTAACCTCGTATCTAAATAAATACAGAAGTGTTTACTCCTTCAATCCCCATAATGATTATTATATTGTGTATGTATTTTTGCAGTTCATATTGAATATGAAATGACCATATAACATATTTCTTAGACTAGGGGAAATTTAGCTACATAATTTCCCCCATTCTAATATCTTGAAAAGGTAACAGCATTTAACATGATACAATCTTATTTTAAAATATTATTTTAACAAAGTCATATACCTTCCCATGAGGATGAACATTACCAAGAAAAAACTTGAGCACCACATATTCTTGAGTTAGAAATAGATTGTTTTCATTCTTGAATAAATTTGAATGTTTGGCAAACATTTTCTTTAAAGAAAAATTTCAGGAAATTATTAGTCTACATTATCATTTCAAAACCACCCAAAATTGCTAGGTTGTCTGTGATTGTTTAGGTACACCTTTACTAAATTTACAGCCTTTTACAATTGTACTCTCAAACAAATATAATCAAATTAGCCATAATAACAAAGATTAGATGTGACAATGCCAAATTCATTCCCTTCCTTACAATCAGAAAGCAGTGCCCATCTGTAAACTAAAAATGGTCACTATTCATTTTTTACAACTGTCAACACTGCCACTCTTCTTGGAACTGCAAGGAAGCAACTGCAAAAGAAACAAATGTCAACATCTTGACTGGTTCCTTTGGTACTCATTTAATAGCAAATCAGTTCTGAACAGGACATCATGGTTCTCAGTATTTCACACACATGTCAGTAATCCTGGCCCAGAGAGGAGCCCAGGTGATGAGCAATGATTTTATTGCCATGTTTTGTTCTTTTTTTGTTTTTGTTTTTGTTTGGTCAGTCTTGGGGCCTGAACTCTGGGGCAGGACACTTCAGCTCTTCAGCTCAAGGCTAGTGCTCTACCATTTGAGCTACAGCACCACTTCCAGCTTTTTCTGCTTAAGTAGTGCTGAGGAATTGAACCCAGGGTCTCATGCATGCAAGGCAAGCACTCTACCACTGAGCCACCTTCCCAGCCCTTATGTCTTGTTCTTAATACACATACACTGCAGTAAAGGGGCCAAGACTAAACATGTGTGGAGCTCCAAACCTCTTTCCTCTTCTTCCTCCTCCTCCTGCTCTTCTTCCTGCTCCTCTTGCCCTCCTCTTCTTCCTCCTCTTCTTCTTCCTTTTCCTCTTCTTCCTCCTTTTCCTCCTCCTTCCTTCTTCCTTCTTCCTCCTCCTCCTCCTTCTTCTCCCTTCATCTCTTCCTTCTCCTCCTCCTCCTTTTGGTCCTCCTCCACTACCTCCTCTTCTCCCTTCTCCTCTTTCTCCTATTCCCTCTTGCTCCTCCCTTATTTTTTGTTTTTTATTATCCACTCTTTGAGAATCTAATACAAGTTATAGATTATTTGTAGAAAAATAGAACAAAAAATGTCAAATTAAGATTTGAAGAGGACATGGAACCCAAGAACTTCATGGACTGTCCCAGATGATCCTTGGTCTCTAGTTTAGAACTCATAAATTTGAACATGTACATGATCTCTTAAACTTCACATCAGTGATCCAGCAAAGCTTGGATACAGTCTATTTATCCTATTTCTGAGACAAACATATTGTCCTGAAATACAAACTTGCACTTTTTTTTTTGTCAGTCTTGGGGCCTGAACTCTGGACCTGGGAGCTGTCCCTCAGCTCTTCAGCAAGGCTAGCAATCTACCACTTGAGCTACAGCACCACTTCCTGCTTTTTCTGTGTATGTGGTGTTAAGGAATTGAACCCAGGATGTCATGCATGCAAGGCAAGCACTCTACCGCTGAGCCACCTTCCCAGCCCAAACTTTTTTTTTTGAAAAAAAGTATAATTTTCACAAAACCAAAATATACCTTATTGGTATGAGAGAACAGTATGGATTCATCATGAAAAAGTAACTTGGTGGATGTATCAGAAATTACAGATTTAATACAATTGCTGTTGAATATTTTGAATCCCATTTTCCATTTGCTCAAAAGCTATAGTTTACTTGTATTTTGGTGCTAAATTTCTCCACTTATTTCTAACAAAGAAAACAATCCCTTAACTATCCTTGAAATGTGCTCAATTATGAATCTGACCACCTAGAAAATGATAGATGATTGCATTTGCTGCCAAAAGAATGGCTAAGATAACTTCATCCACATTTGATATGTTTAGAGGGTTCTGAGCTTTGTTATGCTGTGCCATTATAGTCAAGAGACAAAGGAAGCTAGACTACCTTTCCTTATCTTTGATTGTATTTTCAGGTACTATTCAAGATAACTTTTCCCATTGTTTTCGTTGTTTGGTTTTTCTATAAAAGAAATGCACATTTAAACCTCCTAATATAGTGAAACTTAACAGTGAATTTTCTTAAGAGCTAATATGAAGGTTGTTTTTAACTAGAGCTCCAGTAAAACAAAACTAGTTTTCCTATACCAGTATTTCTGTTTGGGTTATACATTAGAAGAAGTATGTAAGAGTTTTAAGTCATTAATGCCCAGACAGTTTCCAGGTTGGTGAAATCTGACTTTTCAGGAGGGTGGCCCAGTTCAAAGCTTTTCAAGAAGTTTTAATACAACAAGGTTGAGAGCCTTTGCTTTTCCCAGAAAGTGGAGGCTTAAGGGAATACTGGTCTGTTGCCTAAGCAGTGGCAGCTTCATTTGATTTTGGTCCCAACCTCAAATGTGGATACCTCAGGTCAAGGAAAGAACAAAACCTTTTACCTGGACAAGAGGTCTATGGAACCTAGAACTAAAAGAACTACACACACACACACACACACACACACATACCTACCTTTTGATATTATTTTACTTTATTTATTTATGTTTTACCTAAGCAAATAAAACACCTTGGAAACAAGGAATATCACTTTAATTCCTTTGGAGCAAAATGACATTTGTTTCTTTTCTTTGTAAAAACACACAACCTCCTCCAAAACTAAAAAACCCACTGACACACGAATCCTGTGTGAGCAACAGAAATGCTGTTGAGAAAACTAGGACTAATGACAGGGTCACTGGACTCCCATTCCAATGCAAGATCTCTCATCAGTCCAGAATCGTTCTTAGCTCTGAAATAAACCTATGCATTATGGGCACGAAGACTTCCCCCCTTACTCCCCTACATAGAAATTCCTGTCTTCTCATGTTTCACAAGATGTGGGACTACAGAGGGTAAACAGACTTTCATTACAATTCATGACCTCAAATATTTGCTGTCTTTTTTCAACAATTAGTCACCTTGGGAAATCAATAACATGTTTGGCTGTGCCTAAACATGCCATCTTAGACAAAGCCCTGCCTGCACTTAGCCCTCCCTGAGGAGCGTAATGTCTGAGAGCAGAGGAAGAGAATCCAGCACTTTTGTAGGCTGCAAGCCCCTTGGTACTCAACTAAATGTCTCATCTTAGCATCTCAGGTACTGAGTGCAACCCTTAACAGGTTCTTAGTGAATGTTTTTTGAGAAGTGTGTCATCAATGCCTTCCATGGTAGGTTGCCATGCATATCTATGCCTAATGGGTTCATTAATTCTCTTCTACTGGATTATCTCTCTTGGTTACAAAACAAAAGCTCATACCAACACTATTGGCAGAAAGGGATAAGGACACAAAAATTACCCAAGATAGTTCTTGCTGTTGGTACATCACGGTCTAGCAGCATAGGTTATAACTTTGGTCTCTCAAATACTTGTGTTTAGGAAGTGGCACTGTGGCTCAAGTGGTAGAGTGCTTGCCTTGAGCTGAAGAGTTCAGGGACAGTGCCCAGGCCTGGAGTTCAAGCCCCACAACTGACCAAAAAAACCCCAAGAAATAAAAAATAAAAACAAAAACTTGTGTTTACATGTTTACATATCCCTGTATTATTGCTCATGTCTTAGATTGGTTTTGTGTTGGCTCCATTTTTACACAAATTCAGCTTTTGTAGCAGTGAGATGATGGCCAGCAGCTTCATGATTTCATTAGAGCAGAGTGAGACATCTTTCCCCCCCCCCCCCCCCCCGCCCCATCCCCATCCCCTCAGTAGCCTTCATGCTCAAGAACTGAGTGTCTTCTTGATGCTTTGGTTAGATGTCTGTCTGTTCCCAGATTAATGGCTGTGGTCCGACCTGTGCAATGTGCCTGTTCCTCTGGAACCAGTGATCAAGTCAACCTCACTTGGACAACTTAGAACTAGTAGGAGAGGACAATAAACTCATACAAAATATGGGTTCAGTTACCAGAAGGGGGGAAAATGGCCACTTCCCAAGACATTTCAAAACTATTTCCTCCATGAGAATCTTCAAAGACAGAATAAATAATAGAAGAAATTCAGTTTTTTTTTCCACCAGAAGTTTGGAGAAAGATTTCTGGGCAGACAATAATAACAGATGTATACTATGAATATATTGTACTATTTCCAAAAATCAAATCTATCCTCAAAGGACAAACTGTCACTATTAAAGATGTTCAAAAGACTATTCCCTCCCCAGAGGGGAAATCCACAAATGCTTCCAGACCAATCACTTTGGAATAAGTAGACAGGTTCCCTGAGGACCCCTGAAGGAGACCATGCTCGTTTCTATCTGAGAGTTCTATTGTGTGGAGAAACCTAATCACTTACATTATTTTTCAGTCACACTGCATGTATCTTCAGAACTGATGAATTGGTGCTATGCAAGTTAGTCAGGAAATTTCTGGTCTAGAAATAGACCCTGAGCCCTGGCTTTCATTATCAGTGGCTGCAAATATTCCTTTATAGAAAGGAAAACAGGTGAATGCAGTTAGAGCAAAACTGTACAGTTCAATATCTGGATTTATTCCTATTGATATCAAGTGACTTGCAAACCTCTCTGACCTTCAGCTATAAGTCAGATAGTCATAAATGATCTGGGAAATAATGTATTCTGAGGCAAATAATTGTGTTTCTATAACATGGTTACATGGTTTGATTTGTTAGTGATACCTAGGAAGTAAATAGTAGTGCTCGAATGCTGTTTTCCAAATGGAAATGGAGAATACACAATCCAGAAAAATTCCAGATTGCCAAAAAGGTTGAAAAGTCAACTTAATACCATTAACAAACTGAAACAAAAAAGTGGGAGATCATTTTCACCTATTCAGTTAATCTCTTAAAATTATTTAGGAAATTTCTTTCTTTGTTTCTGTATTTATTTATGCTTCTTCAATTTAAAAATTGAGGTCATAAGATCACACAAGCAAAATGTGGGAAGGTACTTTTCAAGTATCCTAAAGACAAATATAGCTTTTTAATATTACTTAGGACTCTTATGTTAAAGATTGAGTTAAGCCAGATATAATTCGGACTATTCAAGAGGCTGAGGTCCAGACAATTGCAGTTTGAAGCCACCCTTGAAAGAAAAGTCTGAGGGACTCCATCTCCAAAATAACCACCAAAAAGCCAGACTGGAGATGTGGCTCAACTGGTACAGTGCCAGCTGAGCAAGCAAGGTGAGTGAGTGTGAGGCAAACCACAGTCTCATTAAAAAACTAATAAAATAAAGATAGGTATAAGTAAATTATGATGACATCATACCTCTTTCCTTTACAGCATTCTTATTGGCAACATATTCTGCATTCTCCTTTCTTTCTTGATGACAACACAACTGGTCTCTTTGTCCAGTTTAGCATTTGTCTGTGAAAAGCTAAGGGAGTTTGGCTCTCATTCCACTGGAAAAAGCTTCAACAGATAGCATCTTGCCACATGAGCAACCTCATCCCTGGCATTACAAGGGCCATTCACATTGACAGTAGGGTTGATCCGGACTAAAATAAGTGTCCGAAAATAAAAGTAAGACTCAGAAACTACATATACAATTAGAAGAGATCGTGTCAGAGTTAAGAGCAGGAGCTGACTGAGAAAAGAAGGGAGTGAGGGAGGGCACAGAACTCAAGGAAAAAAGGGTGAACAAGTGCAGCAGTGGACTCACTGGACACTAATGAAAGTGAACTATACAGCTCATGAGTGGGTGGAGATGGGAGGGACGGGTTGGGAGGGAGGAATCAAAAGATACTGTATGAAAGCAAATGTACTCATTACCTGAGTCAGGTCAATGCAAACCCTCTCTACATCACCTTTTAATAACAATAAAGTACATTTTTTTTAAAGAAAAGAAGAGGAAGATGCAAGCAAGTTCACAGAGGGCTAATCACACTCTTGGGACTCAGAAAATGATGCCTAGAGTGAGGAGTTTTGATCTGCTGAACTAAAGAAGTTCTTTCTGACCTTCTGCTGCCATTTTACCCCAGAGCATGGGGTTCTCCAAAGCCGCTTCCTTTTAGTCCTATAGATAGATTGTCCACAAAGGAACTGTACTGTCATGCTCCTCTTTTCAGAAATTTCAACCAGAACAGGTTAACTCATAGGGAGGAGATACCACACTCACACAGACTGACCTTAGTGATAGCCAAACACCCTTCTGACAGGATCCACGGAAACAATTTTCACCACCCGAGAGACTTCTCATTTGCATAACTAGAGAACCTTTCTTCTCCATATTGTTCCTCTGCCCACCCTCCCAAAACTTGTTCCCACCCCACCCACCACTGCAAGCACTAAGGCCCTAATCCTTCCTTACTTCAGGATGCTGTAAGAGCTGCAACCATCTGACTCTTGTTCAAGTCCTGGTCTATGGGACTCCAACTTGTATGTACATAATTAAATGGGTTTTCTCTTGTGAATCTGTCTACTGCCAGTTTACCTTATAGACTAAATTATCATATCTTTAGATAGCATTTTTCTCTCTCCTACAGTATCTATTACAAACAGAATGTTTGATGCTGCTCTGTTGACTGATCTCTCATTTTCTGTTTTAACTTGAAAGATCATTTTTTCCTTGAATTCAATACCCAGTTTCCTTCTCTTGCTATTGTCTACTGGGTTCTTTTGTTTCATTCAAATTACTCTTTATTCACATTTGAGAATTAAAGTTCTGTGAGATTAATTAAAGGCAACTGATTCTGTGGTAATAAAACCCTCTCATTTACATTTACTGCCAATAAAGCTACCTTTGGCTTTTTCTTATTTTTTCTCTTTTTTCCTTTTTTTTAAAACTTACTTTACTATTGTTATTACTTTATTGCTCACAGATTGCAAGCAATATAATACATACGTATTATTTTTTGTTCAATTAATCTATTTTCTGATATCAGAGTTTTAAGTCAAAGCCTCAAGATTGCTTGGCTTGCTTCTTATAGCTACTGCTCTACCACTTGAGACATGCCTCCAGCCCAGCTTTTTTTCTGATTAACTGATAGTAAAGTCTCCAGGATTTTCTGCCTAGCCTGGCTTCAAATGCTGGTTCGCCAGATCTCAACCTGCTGAGTAGCTAGGATTATAGGTGTGTGCCACTGGTGCTTAGTTTCCAAACAACCTTTATAATGCACCTGTTAGACATCAGGCATTCTGGAAAATGTTATAAATAGAAACATTTATAAACTGTGAAAAGTAGTAATGTACAAATCTAAGGTGCCATTTTTGACTTAATGAAAACCATGTAAAAATTATCAAGGTAATATACCTTGTATTTCCTTAACATTTTCCATCTATATGCTAATTACAAGTCATTTTTCATATTTTTTTAATTTTTAAAAATTTATTGTAAAGGTGATGATGAACAGGGGGATTACAGTTGCAAAAGTAGGGTAATGAGTATATTTCATTAAAAATTTTTTTTATTTTATTGTCAAGGTGATGTCTAGAGGGGTTACAGTTACATAGGTAAGATGGTGATTACATTTCTTGTCTAAGTTATTACTCCCCCCTCATTTTTCCCCCTCTTTCCCTTCCCCTAACACCCCCGAAGTTGTACAAATCATTTGCTGTATTGTTGTTGCATAGGTTCTCACTTTGTCCTGTCTCACTATTTTGTTTTTCCCCATCCCTTCCCTAGTTCAGATAAACTTATATACAGTACCCAGGGTACCAAAATTAAGTACAGTGACAATAGGGGATAAAGCATAGGGAGAAAAACATAAAAAATAACAGAAATCATGTACAGAACAACAATAAAGAAAAACCTCTTGTCTTACCACCTGATTAATAAGTGGCCTAAAGACTTAAAGAGAGACTTAAAGAACAGACACATTAAGAAACATCTCTGGGCATAAAAGAAAAGAAAATCAAAACAATATTGAGATTCTACCTTACCTAGTTAGAATGGCTATAATCAAGAAATCTAGTAACAACAGATGCTGGAGCGGATGCGGCCTAAAGGGAACACTACTACACTGTTGGGTGGGATTGTAAACTTGTTCAACCACTCCAGAAAGCAGTATAGAGGTTCCTCATAGAGCTCCCCTATGACCCAGCAATCCCACTTCTAGGCATGTACCCAAATGACCACAAATAAGGCCACATTAAAGCTACCAGCACAACTACATTTATTGTAGAATTATTTACCATAAGATATGGAACCAACCCAGATGCCCCTCAGTATATGAATGGATCAAGAAAAT
>NW_012267275.1:4125729-4304838 GCF_000151885.1 Dipodomys ordii | reverse complement strand
AGAAAATGTTGTATATATATATATATATATATATATATATATATATATGATAGGAATCCTATGTTTCCATCAGAAAGAATGACACTGCCTCATTTGTAAGGAAATAGAAGGACTTGGAAAAAAAATCATATTAAGTGAAGTAAGCCAGACCAAAGAAACATAGGTCCCATGGTTTTCCTTATTTGTAATAATTAGTATACATCTAGGATAATCTTAGCAGATGAGCAAAATAGCTCAATAGCTATGTACATATGACCACATAAGATGATACAAATCAGTAAAAATTTTATTGTCAAGGTAATGTACAGAGAAGTAATTTCTAAAACAACCTCATTTTCTTTTTAATTTTGCAAGGAATTTCCATACTATTGGTGCCTGGAATCCTTCATATTTTATATATAATTTCTATGGGCACTAGTAGCCTCTACCTTTTTTTTAAATTATGGTAAAGGTGATATACAGGGGGGTTATAGTTATATAAGTTAGGTAATGAGTACATTTCTTTTTGAACAGTGTCACCTCTTCCCTTGTTTTCTCCCAGTTTTTCCCTCCTGACCCCTTCCCCTACAAGTTGAATAGTTCATTTTCAACAGTGTCTAGTTTGTACCACTGCTAAATTAGTTCACCATTTGTCCCACCACTTCTGTACTCCCCTTTACCATCCCAAATCAGATAAACTTACATACGAAACAAAACTACAGAAGTCAAAAACAGTGATAGGGGTGTGGAGAACCCACAGAAAAGTAAAATAACAAAAAAATTCTCAATTCCATTTCTTGGAGTTCATTTTGATAAACATCATTTTATATGATTGTATGCACATGAGCTTCTCTTCTTTTAATAACAACAATGCTTCTTATATACTTGAGGCACAGAAAAGATAGTTACCTGGTATGTTTCTGGTTAAGTTCTATGCAAATGGGGAACTTCAGAGAATGATGATGTGTGTCAAACAATGTCAACATCTGCATATTGCACCGAAGGTTTCAGAACTGCCCTCCTTCCTTGCACTAGGCTTTCGGGCCAGTTCTCAGATGTACATTGTCAGCAGCTCCACTATGCATGAGGTGGGCAGAACTCAGAATCTGGGTACACAGAATAAAAGGTTAACCCAGAAAGTGGATATGGGACTGGGGGGGGGAGGCTGGGAAGGGATGTGAAGGGGAAACAAAGGAGGAGGCTGCAATGCTTGGTAAGAAATGTACGCATTATCCTGCCCATGTAATTGTAACCCCTCTGTACAGTATGTTCACAAATTAAATAAATAAATAAATAAATAAAAAGAAAGTGAAGATGGGTTTGCTTTTGTTGTTGTTATGAAAAGAATTCAACCTCAACCAGTAATTTCTAGAAAAATAAATTTCATTTTTCAACCATATGACTTATCAAACAATAAAAATTACACTCATCAGATTGGCCAAAAATAATAAACTATAATTTTCAACAGCCATAAGTCTGAAATTGATGCTATGAGTATACATTTATAATAGTTTTGGACTCAATACTATTAAACTTAATAGAGTTTTTCCCTTTAACATCCAAATTTTCATTTGTATGCCAAAATCCATTTTGTAGATATATCCCTACAAGTTCTTAGAGGTGTGGGCAAAATGATATTCTTTATTTTATTGTTGATGAGAATAATTATATCCATTTTGGATAACCAAATCATTTTGGTTATCCAAAATGGATATAATTACTTTGATGATACATTTCTGAAGTGTGTTTTCATGTGCATATCTAGTCTGATTTAGAACACAGTAGAATTTGAAGACAAAGTGAAATACTTAATAATTTTTATATTGACTACATGCTGAAATTGCACTTTGATTGTACTAGGCTAAATATATTGTTAAAATCTTTTTAGCTTTAGTAGAATATATATAATTGCATATAAGTCATATCTAAACTCTGCATATATTTCTCTTAGTATTATGTTATTAAAAGAAGGCAGAATTTTATGTATACATACATAAAGATCTAAGATTGACTAAAAAACAATTTTCAAAGTAAT
The DNA here is from genome assembly GCF_000151885.1 of Dipodomys ordii. Taxonomy (NCBI): domain Eukaryota; kingdom Metazoa; phylum Chordata; class Mammalia; order Rodentia; family Heteromyidae; genus Dipodomys; species Dipodomys ordii. The sequence continues at coordinate 4,302,824 of NW_012267275.1, read as the reverse complement.
ACAGAAAGGATAAATTCCTACTAAAGATGAGGTATATGTAAAGACATACTTGCTAGAATATGCTGCAAAAATTGTTGAGGAAGTAGGGACTGGAGTGAAAAAGGAAATCTTTTCTACATTGTCTTTTCAGCTACATCCTATGTATTTTAAGGGAAATGTTTAAATTAAAGCAGAAGATTGAAAACAAACTCACAGGAAAATGTTCTAACCATGACAGTTTCAGGATTACATGTTGGTCAGTATCCAAATATGTGTATGCTGTCTTGTTATTCACTAGTCATAGAAATTTAGTTTGATGATATATTACAAAATCATGTAACTTTCCCCCAAAATAATAGTAAAAATGTCTATTATCACTATTTGTTCAGTTTTATATCAATAAAAATAATAGGCCAATAAGCAGACAAAATTTCTTGTTTAGGTGGTAGGCAGAGTTGGTTTGGCAGATCATAATCTTCCCTCAGGGGTTGATGGCAATAAACAGAACGTTTAAATTCCATTCCATGCAGCTACCTCATGCTCCCTTGCTAAGGGGAAGCCCAAGTTAAACATACTTTAGACCGGAGATTCTCGCCATGTTTTATAAAAGTAGATTTGGAGGAGAAAAATGTTTTCTCAACATTAAATAGTTTCACTTTTTATGGCATGTTTACATGCATGTACATGGCTCTGACTTGTGCCCATGGTAACTCTATGTTCTATTGTAGCCATTTATTATTTCACGTAAATCTTCCCATGTGCTTCCATGTTTTCCAAAATTGTCTTGCTCTTCAGAGGAATGTTCATTATTTGCAGTTTTTAGTAGCACTATTCTGAAAATAGGTGTACGAATTACCTTCTGTCTGACATATTTTTCTAAGGGTATTCTACTAACTATGTTTGTACTCTCATTTTAAATATTATTGAGTATCCTCTTATTGAAATATTTTCAAAGAAACTGCCTCAATCATTTTCATGTTCAAATCATAAGTATTTTCTCAAATAGAATTTTTTTTGAACATTGGAAAGTCCATAACATGCAATATACCCTTACATATTTTGTGATACTCTCCAAAAACAGAAAACCAATTGTAACATATGTGATCCAATCATCTCACAATGACAACTTTTCAAAGTCTTGGAATCCGTGTTATTGTTGCTTTAACAGGTAAGTTTCTTTTTGAAAACATAAACACACTCCACTAAGAATAAAAGTACTTGATTTAAAAACTAGAGTTGTGATCTAATAAAAAAAACAAACTACTCAGAAAACTTTAATTGCTGTGTGCTTCTGTTTTTCTCTATTTTCACTGTTAAAATTTTACTCAGCCAAAAGAGAGAAAAATAATTATGTATATATAATATTTAGAGATTCAGAGAGACAGAGAGGAAATTACATGGAAGTAATATATGTTTTTACAAAGTGACTAATGTTGGCAACAATGTTAAACACAAACATAACAAAGAGTAAACAGAAAGTGTGTCATTCAGGTTAACAAAGATCATTATCAGATTTATACAAAGATGAAGAAGACTTACTCATTTTAGAAATTGGCTACATATAAATAGGTTATAATAAATCACATCTCTGCTATTTCTGCCAAGTGGGGAATGTACACCAATTTACTCTAGGTTTATCCAAAGTTTATCTTAAATCCTCAAATCAGCCACTGGTTTTCCTTCACATACTTCCACCATACTCTCAATTTTGTTACACCCAAAAGAAAGGAAAGACACTAAAACATGCACACGACTTTACTGACCCTGCTCTCTGGAGGTTATGCTGCCTCTGGACAGACTGGCTACAGCAGAAGGAAAACTTGAGGTCCCTTTCAAATGATGCTAGCAGTTTCTCTTTTTCTTTCCTGTGCTTTCTTACCTCACTTCAATCTGCTTTGCTATACCTCTGAGAGTGTGTGTGTGTGTTTCTAGTCTTTGGTTCCTACCAAACCATACCATACAGATGTTCTATATTCTTCAACAGCCTGATGATTTCTCCCTCCCTTTCCCTCCATTCCACTGCTTTCTCCATCCCATCAAGACCTGAAAGATCTTTTTTAAGGGATACGAAAAGAAAAGGGCTCACATGGAGCCCATCTGAGGTTACATATTTATTTTCTTTGGTTATGGCATATGATGTCTTGAACCAATATGCTATTAAGTGAATGAGCTGCTTCACCCTCACTGTCAATGCGTTGACAAAATCTACTCGGCAAGGCAATCATTACAGGTTTTTAGGTTTGGTAAAGGGGAAGTTTTAACCTGTTGACACCAAAGAACAGAGATACCTACAGATATTTCCCCCTTTCTCCTTTCCTGGTATTCCCTTGGTGCAAATGGACTCTGAAGCACTGATTGATTTAAACATTGAGTACTGAAAACAAAAGTATTTCTGTGTATGCATGAAAGTTCTTCTAGTTTGCCCAAATTAATAAAAAGAAGAAGCATCAATATTATAGTTTCTGAGTGGTTCTGAGTAAACTCTGATATAAGAAGATTTCTTTGATGAGGAAGACTTTCTCCCTATTGATTAATATTGAGACAATAAACTCAGATCTACTGGGCCAGCATTTCCCCTCCTTCAAGGTTCCTCACTGATGAGACCTAAGGTTAGTGTCCTGTGAGTTTCAGTGATTTTAATCATTCTTTTCTATTATTACTTGAACTAAGGGATATGGATTTCTAATGCAAAAACCCTTCTAATCTAATTATGTGTATTAATACATTTATCCTCAACAACTCTGTCATTTTAGAATTATTATTATCTCCAGTTTAGAAGTGAGAGAATAGACTCAGGGAGATTATACAACTTGCACAAGGACAAACAACCAAGAAATTTAAAAAGCATCAATATGTCCCTGTAAATCTGAGGACATAATCCTCCTCATCAGGGGTCAGTTGATTATTTCTCAGCCAGTGGCTCATGCCTCTACTCCTAGCTACTCAGGAGACTGAGATATGAGGATCACGGTTCAAAGCCAGCCCAGTCAGGAAAGTCTGTGAAACTCTTATTGCCAATAAACCACCAGAAAACTGTTGGTTTATTGCACTGAAGAGCTGAGGGACAGCACCAAGGCCCAGAGTTCAAGCCCCATGATCCACCCCCCCAAAAAAAATCACCTGTAATCCTATCTACTCAGGAGGCTGAAACTGGGGGTAATAAGTTTCAGGTTAAGCCTGGACAAAAAAGTTCATGAGACTCCTTTACCTCCATCTTAACCAATTAAAATGGATGTTGTGGCATGCACCTGTCATATAACATGTGGGAAGTATAAATAGGAGGATCATGGTCCTGTCATGTCCAGAAGAAAAGTAGGATTCTATCTCAAATATGACTAAAGAGCTGGGAATATGGTTCAAGTGCTGGCTTAGCAAGTATAAGGTTTTGAGTTCAAATTCTAGTTCTCCTCTTCACCTTCCCTAAAGGGGAAAAAAAAACACCTGAGAATATTTTGAATACTGTCTGATTCAGCAGTATCAGTGAAGCCCAAGGGGTTTCAAGTTCCCCTGGGTTGCTGAGACTACCATTCTGCAGATCATATTTGGAGCTGGAATACTGTTCTCTGTATCCTTGTCAAATGTCACGGCTCTGGACTGCATTGTGGCACACAGGCTGCGCTGTTACTTGTCTGGCAAATATGTGAGATGTGGAGGGGATAACACTGGGATGTGATGTGATCCCGAGCCTTGCTCTGACAATTATTATTAACTTTTATTTGTCTATTGAAATTCTTTGGAATCCTAGGACTTGTCTGAGTTGATGGTCTCCTGTCAAATCCACTTTCCATCACCAGTGGGGACAAGGAGGTTACATAATACTTTCAGTCTTTTTCAATTTATTTCACACAGCTGTGCTCAAGAACTTAGGGGTTAAAAAAATGTGCTGATTCTCCCCTGGGACACGTTTAGCTTAAAAGCTACTGATATGACTGTCAATCCTCAGAACTATTACCAGCAGCTGCTATTGGCTAACAACTGTGTCTTTGAAATGTGCATATGAGAGAAAGAAAACGTTTCATACAAATGTGTACATCAGGAGCCTGTGGTCAAACCTAGGCAGACAAATGCTTTTCCTCATTATACTCACAGAGCTAGAACCTTTGTTACATGATGGCATATTAAATTATTTAATGATCACAACTATTCTATGACACAAAATTTTCATCCTACTTTTTTAGATAAAAAAAGATGGAGGCTTAGAACTTTACCTGACTTACCTATGGTTACACAGACAATAGGAAATAGAGGTGGGATTGGTCTCCAAGCCCAGTATACTTTCTGCACTGTATAACTCTGATGTTTTAGCATTCTACACAGGATACAAGAGAGAGCCAATACAGCCAGGCTGACCTGTAGTTGCATGCTCAGCTCTTGAACTTACTAACTTTGTAACCTAGGACAATGGCCAAAACAGTCTAAAGTTTAATTTCTCAATATTCTATCTATCTATCTATCTATCTATCTATCTATCTATCTATCTATCTATTCTATCTATCTATCTGTCTGTCTGTCTGTCTGTCTGTCTGTCTGTCTGTCTGTCTGTCTGTCTGTCTGTCTGTCTGTCTGTCTGTTGGTCTGTCTGTCTATTTTTTTGTCAGTTGTGGGACTTGAACTCTGGGCCTGGGTGCTTCTCCTTAGCTCTTCAGCACAAGGTGAACACTTTACCACTTGAGCCACAGTACCTCTTCCAATTTTCCAGTGGTTCACTGGAGATAAGAATCTCATGGACTTTCCTGTCCAGGCTGGCTTTGAACCGCAGTCCTCAGATCTCAGCCTCCTGAGTAGTTAGGTTTATAGGCATGAGCCACAGGCACCCAGCTAATTTCTCAATATTTGTAATTTCTCAAACTGAGACAGCTTTCTCTTAGGTTTGTTATATAGATGATATGGGAGTAAAATTTATGGCAATGAGTATACAGTACATGATAGGTGCAATATAAATTACAGTGTTAAAATTTTTTTTTATTTGTGTGGACTTTTATTTATTTAAGTTTAGTAAGATTATCAGAGCCAAGAGGACATAAACTCTCATGTTGGGCTAAGAATCCACATTTTCTAGTACCTTATCTCATCTAAAATTTCCCCACATATTGTTATATTAAAGTTATCATGTTGTTTTACCTCTAAACTATAAACCCACCATACATCATTCAGATGTCCTACCATTGTTTCCTACCATTGTTCCTGGAATTTGGTAGCCATGGCACGGGTCTAAGTTGCTGAACAAGAGAAGAGAATTTTAATGTGGGTAATATACAACCTAACAACGTGGAAGAACTAATTTAAGAAAGTCAGCATGTTCCTCTGGAATCTGACTGAAAGAAGGTAGGACTACTGTTGCATTTATTTATTCCCTTTTCTCAACTCATTGAATAACACCGTGACAGACACAATAATAAACTTTATACCCAACAAATTCAAATCCAGGTGTCATAACAGTCTAGAGACATAGGGGTTGGCTTGATGCAGGAAAGCAGAGAAGACACACTGAGGAAGGATTAAAGAAGGACATAACACATGAGCTGAGTTTTGATGAATGAAAAGGAGCTTTGAAGGCACAGAACAGGACAAGACAAACTGTGAAAAACGTGCTAAAACAAATAACTGTGTAAAGACCCCAGCTAGGGAAGAAAATTGAATTTTAGGAAATAACAGATATTTCAAAATCGATGGGTCTATGAATCTCTTCTCTACCAAATGTGAGTTCCACCAGAATAAAATCTTGATTTCCTAGCTCAGGGATATAATCCATTATAAGGTCTTCATGGTGGTGGTTGAATGAAATAGGCAAATGAGCATGTGAATGAAGGTGGTTCATGCTTTGTACTACTGTATGGATGTTGGGTGTTACCCAAAGCCCATGGTAAAGGCTTGCTGTGAACTGGAGGTGGTGGAAACTTCAAGGGCTGTGGCTCAGAAAGAAGCCTTCGCATCATTATTGTGGTTGCACCCTCCAAGGGGATTGTAGTATTCCAGCTCTTTCCTCTTCCTTTTTCTTTTTGTCCTTCCTCAACTATAAAGTGATTTTGTGTTGCTGGGCCCTCAGGATGTGCTATTACAGGCATAAAATACTAAGACGGACTGACCCCGGACTGACCTCCCAAACTGTGAGCCAACAGAAATATTTTCTCTTTATCTGAGATAGTTGCTTATCTCAGATATTTGTTACAGTGACAAAAACGAAAACTGACTAATGTGATCAGTCACTTGTTGGTTACTAAGTGGTTCCATGTTCTGACAGGAACACTTTGCCACACAGGAAGTATGCAAGTTGTTCACACAGGCAAAAGCCTGAACTTAATCCTCATGTTCTTTGAGAATACATTGATGTTTATATAAATTACTTAGACCTTTGGATCTCTGCTCTGGCTGCTATAACAAAATACTATAGACTAAGTGACACAAACTACAGAAATGTATATTCTCAACATTTCACAAATGGAGAAGTGTCAAAAAAAAAAAGTGCCAGAAGATTCAATTCCTGGTGAGGTCTCCCTGACTTGCAAATGATAACATCTAGTTGTATGCTCCCATGTCAGAGATAAGCTATGACTGTCTTTGTTCATTCTTTCTTTCTTCTTTCTCCTTTCCCTCTCCTTCTCCTTTGTGTGCTTGTGTGTGTGTGTGTGTGTGTGTGTGTGTGCGCATGCACGCTATTCCTGGGGCTCGAACTCCAGGCCTGGAGACTGTCCTTAAGCTTTTTTGCTCAAGGCTAGCAGTCTAACACCTGAGCCACAACACCTTTTGGTGGCTACTTGGAGATAAGAGTCTCATGGACTTTTCTGCCCACACTAACTTTCAATCAAGATCCTCAGGTGGACCCATTGTAACAATGAGATGTACAAGACGTTATGTCAAAAAAGGAACTTTACAACTTTGGCGTGGGGCAGGGGGTGGGTGGCTTGGAGATGGGAAGGGATGGGAAGGGGAAACAAAGAAGGAGGCAACAATGCTTGATAAGAATATACTCATTACCTTGCTCATGTAATTGTAACCCCTCTGTACGGTATTTTCACAATTAAAAAAAAAAGATCCTCAGACCTCAGCCTCCTGAGTAGTTCAGATTTTAGGCATGAGCTTCTAGCACCTGATTCTTAATTTTCTTATCAGGGCATAGAAAGGCAGTAATTCTATCCTGGGGAAGCCAGTCTCATGATCTCATCTTAACCTAATTATCTTCCACAGGCCCTACCTCCTTACACCATCACAGATACATGGTGAGGGGCACAAATATTTAGTTCACATGGTCCTAAATCCACTTTGCCTAAGTAGAAAAACATTATTTCCTTTATCTTAGAAGTCTTGCCATAACTCAGGCCAGCCCTCTCGCAAGCCCCCACTCAGGGGAGGGTCTTGCCTGTTTCAAACAAACCAATCACAATCTGACAAATTGCATAAATGGAGGATTAAAAGGTAAGGAGGGACAATACAGAAGAGCCAATCCCTGACCACGTGGGACAACTGGTTTCTGGGCCTCACTGTTCATTCTTCCCAGTGGAAGAATATTAACTAAACTCTTTCTGCTACCTTGCTACAGCTGTGCTCATGGTTGCCAGCTTTAGGTCTATACTGTCAGAGAACAAGAACTCCCAACGGTCGTGTAACAGTTAGAGCTATCCCCTTCTTAAAATAACCCAGAGACTATCACAGATGTAATTATTTATAAGCAAATTCTTTTTGTACCTCGTGACATCTGCCGTTATCCTCTTCAGATCTGTTGTAACATGTCTGGTTACTTCTCTGATACTGCTAGTCCTACCAAAGTGATAATGTCACAAGAGGTGAACAAAGGCACAATCGGTCCTACCTAACAAAGAAATCAGTTTGTTCTTATATCTCCACTCAGGGTAAGAAGTCTAGATCCCCTTCTTCTGTTTCTTTCTTTCTTTTTTAACACAACATTTTTGGTGGTGATGGGTGGGGTACTAGGGTTTGAACTCAGAGCCTTGTTCTTACTCTACTTACTTCCTCTAATGGTACTATACTATATGAGCCTACTTCAAGCCCTCTTTTTGCTAATTATTTTAGCATTTGAGTCAAGAGAACTGACTTTGAAACACTATCCTCCAGATCTCAGTCTCCTGAGTACCTAGCGGCACATGTCACCTGTGTCCTGCCTTCTTTGTTTCTTTTTTTACACTTTTTGAAATTTCTCTTTCTCAAAGGCAGGGGGATGGGTCCCTAAGAGTTGCATATTGTTCATCACTGACAGAAGTTTCCAGACCAAGTTCTATACTGAAACTTCATTTTCCTTTAATGAAGACTCACTGAACTCTCGAGTCTGAGACTAAGCCTTGAGCCAAGATTCACATATGTTAGGCTGCCTCTTGAAAGACGCTCCTCACAGGTTCAAGTCTATCTAGTTTTTGTACTCTTTCACTTTTTCTGCTCTCTCAACTGGTGATATACAAGATATATGCTGCTTACATACTACAGAGGAAAAAAGAAAACCTGAGTCTTTAGGAGCACTCAACATTTCAGTTCTACTACAGGTTGCTTCCTTTTCTAAGCCTAGCTCAGCTTATTGTATCAGAATGGGGTTTGTCCTTTTCCACAAAGACATGAGCCAGTACAGAGCGAGCAAATGTGAGTGGTAAAAGGGGCAGGCGCTAGAGCATCACAGTAGTCCTTGACCATGACAGAATAACTGCAAACACTCTCTGTACACAGAAAAATTGAATCTGAAATACAGTGATGCTCTATTCTTCATTAACTTCCTTAGAAATACAGCAAGGCATGGTATGAGGACAAAAGAAAAGAGAAAAGGAAAAAACACCATGAGTGTCTACCACTCTTCTCACTCTAGCCTTGCTGATTTCTAGATAACTGAATCTGCCAGGAATGTTCTGGTCTCAGGACCTTTGCTGTTGCTGTGCCTAGAATCCACTGGGCTCAGTCCAGATGCCTCGATCACTGGCTTCACTCAGGCCTGGGCAACACAGTTTGATCTTTCAATAAATTTAATGAAATAGAGGAAAAAAATTTATGCACAAATTCTACACCTGAAAAAAATGTACAATATTACATATTTTTTCTTCCAACCCCAGGACTTGAACTCAGTATTTGCCACTTTTGCTCACTGGCTGTCACTCTATTACCTGAGCCATGGCTCTAACCCCTGCCATGCAAAAATGTTTGCACTAAGAACTTTATAAACAAAGTTTACAATTTGCATAGTGATTTAATTAGCAATCTGTAAGACAGACCGGTGGGAAACTCCAAAATAAAACAAAATATAGTTCATGCCCAGTCTTTCGTTTAAGTGCAAAAGCGATTTCTGAGCATCGATATCCCTTCAATACATTTAATTAACAAGACTATGGGTTTCATGTACCATAAAAGGAATGCCTTTTATAATTCCTACATTCTCTTCACTGTACTTTCTCATGAGTATATCGTTCTTCATCACTTGGAGATGAGGAGAACTAGGGAGAGTAAGAAAGTGTTCAAATAAATCAACAGCTACAAGTTAGGGACAGAGTTTACTATGTCCAAAATGGTAATGGACTGCTTGAGAGAGTTGGGCCCAATGGGTGACACTGAGTCTTGTGTAATACCCCATGAGCTTAATGGGTTATGGAATTCTTTGGAGAGTTCAATTAGCTTGAATGGGTCAAGAGTAGTGAGGAGTCAGTATTATCCTGGCCTAACTCATGTAAGTCACATTGTCCAGTGAGTATTCCAACAGCATTCTGCTGTGGTTTTAAGTGGTTAGGGCATAAGTACTAGCAGTGTTTGGTCATGAGTCTTTAGATTGTATCATTGGCCATTTTTTAGTTTTATGAGCACAGTTAGAAACAATGGCATGAACTACAATATTATTTGTAGAAGAATACTCTTCAGAGGAGACTTTAAAAATTACTTGACTTGAGACAAAAAGAAACATTCTTGTTTTCAAGAATTATAAAGCGGAACAATAAGGAACAAGAGATAATGGATAGGAATCCTAATTATAACCATAATTGCCAAAGGCATGTCACATGTTTTACAGCTCTGTCTCCTTTAGAAGCTAAGAATAAGCTGGCCCTCTGTAGTTTTAAACAGTAAACATACTGGCCTCTAGAAAGGAGTACAGAATCCCTTCACGTAAACAGTTTCCAGTACCTCAGCGTTGCTGGTCAAGCCTCCCGAGACATCATTCACAAGCCGGGCCCGGAAAATGACTGACACATAACAGTTGTTGTTGTTTGTAGGCTATGATGTGGACTAGATCCAAGGAAAAAGAAGGGCTTTTCTCACACCCACCTTTCAAAATAAAGTAACTGAATAGCTTTAGAAATAACACCAACAAACAGTATATCACCAAAAAGCAGGTATCAACTGAAACAATAAACTTCTTCACTGTCTCAGTGGGTGGGAGTCAAAACCAACTGTCAGGTTCACATATCTGCTTCTTTTCCAGTCTAATTCAGTTGTCTCTTCCAGGGAATCTTGGTAGGGTCTTGGCTGCTCTGAGTAGCAGGGAAGAAAGCCAGAAATAAGTGACTGTTGCAAACAGATTTCAAAAGAAGGGAATATCCTTGAATATTCTGCCTCTTTTCCTGATTTTACAATCCTCTTCTATTCTGTCTTGGAATCCCATTTCTTTCTAATTGTGTTCCTTATTTATTTATTAACCACAGGAATTGTTTTGCATAACAAACTATGGTATAAATACATTCCAGACTGCATTCAAGCATTAGCTTCTTGAAACATCACTTTGAGTTGAGGAAAAGGGGTAAGCATTTAATAGGTGCCAAGGAAAGGGAAGTAGTTACCTGCGAATTCTGTTCAACCTTAAAGACTTTTCAAATTAGATTAGTTAATGAGTTGGAAGAAAAGAGGCAACACAGATTTGAAAATTAGATCTCTTGTTTTCAGGCAGAAGCAATTAGAGCAAATGGAACAAGTTTTTCAAGGCTATGATGTTTCATGGGTTCAACTTCAAAATTCATTCTAGAAATCTAACAAAATTAGCACTACTTCATCTAGAAAAAAGGAGATACAGGGGAAATAAAAAGTTAGAGATGGGGTATCTGGAAGGTTTATGGGTTAGGAGTATAGAAAACAGACTCAACAAGGAAGAACAAAGACTTTTAATTCCAAATAAAATTCCTCATAGAAATGACACACCCTAACTCCCAGGTTTAAAGTGCATTTAGATGAGATGAATGGACTTATTTTGCTAAATAATAATAATAATAATGGTATAATGTATCTCACAATTTACAAATTTAATGAATAACCTTTGTACGAAGCAAGAGAGTGAAGTGAAAAACACATTCTCCCATTTCTTCCTTTTTCTTTTCTTTTCTCAAGGTGGTCTTTCCCTATCAGCAGTGTAGCATTAAGTGCATGTCTATCACATCTGCCTTCCCAAATGCAATATGCTGCAGTATGGTCCCTGCAGTGTGGTAATCTGTCATCTTTTTGCTAACTAGCACAATTTAGTAGGTGTTTGGTATTCTTGAAGGCAGTGGTTTTAATTAAGAGGCACATTCAAGTTCTCTCCATTCAGTTGAAGCCAGGGCTTGGTAATGATTCCGTTATTTAAATTAATAAAGAATTCTGGGACATTGTTTTACAACATTGATCTCATTTTGGAATTCAAGTGGCACACTGCCTAGCCTGTTTTGCTCAAGAAAATGTGTTATTCACTTTTCAACATAGTTATTTACATTTTTTTGGCATCCTCCATCCATCCAACTGAACTGAGAAAAAACAGCAAAAGATGTTAGAATGAAATTAAAAAACAATGAGAAAAGTTTTCTTTTCTTTCTCTTCCTTGTTCATTTTGTTTACCTGATTTTTTAACATACCAGAAACAAAACCCAAACAACAACCAAAAAGAAAGAAAGGAAGAAAGGAAGGAAGAGAGAAAGAAAGAAGGAAAGAAAGAAAGAAAAACAAGGAAGGAAAGAAAAAAAAAGGAAGGAAAGAAAGAAAGATCCTAGAAAGTCATTTGGTACAGAAACATTGTTCATAATGTCAACAAAGTCACCTCAGTAAAAGACCAGAGGACATCACTGAAGGGGATGTTTGTCAGACAAATGTGTCTCAAAGACACTTCAATCCACAGAGACTCTCTACCACCCTTTCCTGTTTGCATTCCTCAGAGTCAGGTTTCAGCTAAAGGGATGAAAATTAAATAAAGGTGCATTGAAGGACATAATTAGTCCTGAAATCATAGGATCTCAATTTCACCAAATTTCATCAAAAGTTTAGCCAGAAGACTTATAAATTGCCTCTGGGAAAATCTCCATAAGCTTTCTCCCAAGAACTGAACATACACATACACAAGTAATTATTACTCAATAATGATCCCTTGTGCTGTGCTCAGAGTTTTCTTTAACAGTTGTTTCCACCTGTGGAATAAAATAAATCTTAGAAACACATTTGCCCAGAACTGTTCCCATGTGAAGTTTACTTCTAATTCTTTCCCAGGACATCCAATCCTTCTCTCAGTTGTTTCTTACAACTGACAAACACACCATAGAACAACACTATGTTAGTCTCAGAGCATCTTTGAATGCTTGTCCCCAGTATGTAAGTGCTACTCTGTGAAGACAAAGAAAACTATGAGGAGGAATAAACCATAAGGAGAAAGTATAGATTTCAAGTTGTAGCATTTTTAAGATAGACTATCATTGCAGCATAATATAAATCTATGCTAATTTACTATCCCCCATCCCACTCCCTCAAAAAAGGAGAAAGAAATAATCAAAATACTCCATTGAGAATATATGGTCTATGTCAAAGAAACAACAACAGCAAAATCCTACAAATAGTTAGAGGTTATCTATAGACTCTTCCTGCTTGAAAGCAGGTAAAGAACCACTAGTTGTGGTTTGGATAAGTGTTTGCCAATCCCTTGTGCAAAAGGCTGCGTGCCATCCTAAAGCACTTGTGGGAGGTGTTTTTAAGAGACAGGGCCTAGTCACTGAAGGGTGTGCCTCCAAAGGGGACATTAGGACCTGAGCCCCTTCCCTCTCCTTTTGCTTCTCAGCTGTCAGGAGATGAGCAGCTTCCTCTACTACTCATTCCCACTATTATGCATTATCTTTCCATGAGCTGAAAAACCATGGGCTGATCACGGGCTGAAACCTCCCAAACTGTGAGCCAAAACAAACCCTTCTTCCTTCTCCCTTTCCTTTCCCCTCTCCCTCCTCTCTTTCTCACTACCACTGTCTCTGTCTCTGTCTGTCTGACTCTATCTCTCTCTAAGGATTGAACTCAGGACCCTACTTGCTAGAAAGGGGTACCTGCCTTCTTTTAACATTGATTTATCTATTATTTCTTTTTAACTTTTTTTTATTAGTGAATATTGATTGTAATTTTACACAAGAATCACATGATGATATTTCCTTTGCTCTGTTGCCTTCTTGTCCCCTTTCCCATTCTTTAACCAATTTTTAACAAGTTTCATCATTTCATGTAAGATATTTTGATCATAGTCACTCTCCATTACTCTCTCCTCTTGGCCTCCCCTCCTTCACACAAATAGTTTGTTTCTCAATTTATCATGAATGATTTAATAAAGTATTCTATAGTCATAGTTAATGAGAATTTTCCATCAAAGTTCTTGCTGAATGTACTTTTATAAACATTAAGATAATTGAAATTTGTAACCCTTTGCCTTCTTAAGTACTCAGGGAAAACTCTAAGTTTGTCAGCACAAAGAACTGTGATCTATAATTTGGAAACTTTGAGCCCTGAAAACCAAAGCTAACTTCCATGGCAGTTCTAATTCCTAAGGAGACAATGCAGTTTCACATGAAGAGAATCATTTACAAACTCTGAACTCTGTGCCATTTGTTCTAAGTTAGGATCATAAGACTCCAGCAGCCATATCAGTCAGGCACTCTGTTAAGTGATGAAACAAACAAGGATATACTATTTTAAAGCCTTGCAATCTCTCTAGCCTACCCAGGAGCCCAAGTTCTTCACAGAAAAGTAGGATCTCAACCAGAGTGTAGACAGGCAGAGGGAAAAGGTCGTGAATTATGAGATGCTTTTACCATGAAGAGAGGCAGGAAAGAAAATACTATACATCAGTAAGAACAGTTGCAGGTCAAGGGGAAATGATACATTTGTACCTGCCAACTCATATCCTTATGAGCTTTGGCTCCTACATCCCCTGTTCTATACCCATATCTTATCTCTGTAGATGAAAACATACTGTTTAATATTTGGGCTTCGAGAATGACAATAATAGAAACAACAAAAGAAAAGCACATCATTATTCTTATTTGAATACTTCCTTCATAGACATTCTCATAGACTGGACCAGCATCCTGTTGGACAACAGTTTCTGGACATAGTGAAGTGTAGTTGACCCATTAGGCACAGCACCTAATTACTTCCACAGGCAGGTCATTCTGGTATAAAGAAAAGGGCTCCAGGGGAAAGACTCACTGCCTTTGCCTTAGATTCCCTTCAGCATCCTTTTACAAATATGGTCAATTGGGAGCAAGTCCTTGGTCCTGCCAATATAAAGGCATTTTTATCCCTTGGGCAAAAATTGCCAACCTTAATGGATTCCAGCTGTTGCATGGCTGATTGTCTGCTAAGTCAGCTTACTGTCTTCCCGGGCATTGCAAAAGGCTCCTAGGAGGAGGCCCATGGCAACCCCTCCCCACCTCACAAGCAGAAAATGAAGCTGCCTTTAAACAAATGGCCCTGCCCAGTTGATGAGCATTACCTCCAAGGGAAAGGAAATGGTCTCCTTCCTGCTGCATGGCCTGGCCAGAGAGCTGGGGAGCTCAGGTTACCTGGATCACTTGAGAGGCCACACCGGAAAACAGCCCTGGATCAGCTAGATTAAGGCACAGATTTCAGCAACACGAGCAGCATTCTGAGGACCAAAGGCACAGTTAATTTTTTCATCTGCAAATCTCTCTGGCCCTTGGGAACTTTTACACTCCTCCATATTATGAGGTGAAAATCCTGTAGACATTAGGGCTGCACACAAAAATGATCAGCATTTGCTAGTCACTATACAGAGGTAATTGTGTATTGAGTGGGAAGAGAAAAACAAGAGTCTAATACTATGTGCAAGTATGTCTACTTTATTATCAGCACGGCCTTGTTAGGATGGTAGAGGATGCTCTCTTCCCACTGGTGGGGTGAGACTTGAACTGGCAGACTTCATGGCCTTCAAAGTTAGCTGACATTTTAGCCCCATGCCTCCCTCAGACCAATGACTAAATTTCTTAGGAAACTGGGATATTCTGATGCTTACATACAGAAAAAAAAAAAAAAAACCTTCTCTAGCTTGCTGAATCTTTTAGGCTTCTCTATGAAGAATACTAATACATTTCTATAAAATTATTCTAGGGTAAACACATCCAAGTTAAGCAAGCCATCTACTCTGAGAATTTCAAAATCTCAGCCCACCGGTTTTATATCTGCCTGTGAAGTTCAAATGTGGCCTGCACAGCACTTGCAAGGAGAAACAACTATGAAATCAGAGAGAGAATGAGTATATATATATAAATGGGGCTGCAGAAGTATTGGTTTTAAAGCAGAAGATCTGATAAGACTGACTACACATATCCTTAGGGAAAATTGAATTCTTGAATTGCCAAACTGCCTGTCAGGCTGGTGGTTCTTCCAGGCCCTATTATGAACTTCACCCCCTCCCCCCCCAAAGCTAAGAAGCATCCTCTGCCATTTACTAGAACACATGTACTGGTTTATTTTGTTTTTGTGTATATGTGTTATCAATTTAGTGCTACTGGCTCAAATTTACCTATTTCCTCTAAGCCAAATTAGCATGAGCATGGTAAGACGGAAGTTTGGCCCACAGAGACTAGAAATGGGTAAGATGGGACTAATAATAATAGAATGATTATTAAATATGTAAACTATACTCTAACATTTTAAAAATAAATCTGTTTAAACAGAGGTTACTAGGGCTGGAACGTATGTCATAATAAGAGGAGCTCCTAGCCAGTTCAGTGTGATTCTATGTCTTTGTTGTTACCTTATGGCAGCAATGCTTTCATCTAAGGGATGTCTGTAAGGCCAGGAGTGTCATACACCAGATACAAATATTTAGGAGTCCATACGTTCTGCCTGCAGAGCCTCCCTCAGAAAGACCAGCATGGCTCCCTCCACAGTCTCCGGAACTGACTCCCAACTGAATCCATATATGCCAACATTTTGAAAAGTAGCTTAATTATATCTATGCAAATTATCTGCAAGAGCCCCAGGCAGTCTGACAAATAATAGCTACTTATTTAGGCTAAATATAATACTTCACCACAATCCTTTATAGACTTGGGTCTTAGCACTCAGTTCACTTTCAGTTTTAGTTGATGTTTATTATTTCTTTCTTTAGTTTCTTCATTTTCCCTCATCTCCACTTGCTCTCAGTTGCCAGATGTCAGCTCTTCTTCTCTCAGTCCGTTAGCTTTTGGAAGATCCCAGGCTGTGGTGCAGTGCGGGGGGGGGGGGGGGGCTGGAACCTTCAGGAAGCCAGGCCTACTGAAAGAAGTTGGGTTACTTGGGGGTGTGCCCTTGAATAGAATGTTGTTGGGACAATAACCTCTCTGCCCTCTCTGTCTCTATCACTCTGTCTCTGTCTCTCTGTCTCTTTCACTTTCTTCTCCTCCTTCCTTCCCTTCTTCTACTTCCTTCCCGACTTGTCTCCCTTCTTCCCTCTCCCTTTCTCTTGTTTCTTGCCTTCCATGAACCAGCTCTGACCTGAGCTCCCATGATGACTGAGCCAGGAGCACTAAATTTATAACACACACAAACCCCAAACCAACCATGTACAGACTGAAGCCTCTGAAACCAGCAAGCTAAAATCAACCTTTCCTTCTTTCAATTATTTGTCACAAGTATTTATCTCAGTGATGGAAAACTGATAGAACCCTACTAGCTCCTATGGCTTCTCCAAGTCCTAGGTAATCAGTTTCAAGCATCTAGTGATGGTTAAAATCCTTTCCGAATTTGATTGTTTTTGCATGCTATGAAGATTCATGAAAAGCAGATAGGACATCTTCTTTGCCCAATTCATGAAGGGCTAGACTCTCCAGAAATATTCCTGAATATATGGTCTCCTTTCCTCACACTGCTAAATTTGGTAGGCCCTGGGATCTGCTCCTAAATTATTCTGTTATTCTGTCTTTCTCAGTCTTTTCTCTTATAAGTTCTTTTTGCCATTTCTCTAGTATTTGGGTTATATGTGAATGATTGTGTTTAGCTGTATAGCATAGCCCTTACACCTGCTTCTGATTGGGAAGCATTAGAACTGTGGTTTCAACGACATTTTTTTTTCTTTGAATCACAGTTTCCTTGCATCCTTCTTAAATGTGGCTCAGCAAGATTATCTTCACCGGTTCCACCTCAAGTCCCAAGACACATTCTGGCACCATCTTCTTTCTTCATTTTCCTAAAACCTTTCACTGAAGGAATATCTGAATATTATTTCTATGTTGTATGAATGTCCACAGAAAGAAAGCACTGTGTGTGTGTGTGTGTGTGTGTTTGTGTGTGTGTACACACACACATATATAATAAAAGCTGCCCTGGATAAAACAGACACTTTGTGGGCATTTGGCTAAACCTTGAGACAGGTCCTGTTGAGCTGTGGGATTGAAGATGAGCACCTTAAATTATCACATACTACCGCCTACCTTGTGGCTACAAGTTTTAGTTTAAAATTTTTGTTTTCTCCTAATATATCTCTACCAAGAGTGTTATATACCTGGGTGCTAGTGGCTTATACCTGTCTGTAATTCTAGCTACTCAGATGTCTGAGATCTGAAGATTGTGGTTCAAAATCAACTTAGGCAAACAAATCTGAGACCATTATCAAGCCAGAAGTGGAGGTGTATCTCAAGTGGTAGAGGGCCAGCCTTGAACAAAAAGGCTAAGCAAATCGCATGAGGTCCTAAGTTCAAGCTTCAGTATTAGCGGGGGGGGGGGGCAGGGAGAGCTCAGAACACATATGAATAAATATACTTTACAAATCCCTAAAGTTTCATTCAAATTCACTGACATGTACCCTCCTAGCCTCCTGTAGCTTCTCCTCTCCCTCTGGATATCATGGCCACATTCTTCACAGCAAACTTTTCCATGGTGCATCAGCCAAAAATGCTAAGTGAAGTAAGCCAGACCAAAGAAATATAGGTCCCATGGTTTCCCATATTTGCAATAATTAGTACACACCTAGGCTAATCTTATCAGATGAGCAGAAAAGGTCAAAAGCTATGTACATATGGCCACACAAGATGATGCTAAGCAAAATGAACCCCAAGATACAGACACAAGAGGTTTTTCTTTGTTGGTGGTGTTTTTTAATGTACTCTGTGTTTTTTTTTGTTTCTTTTGTATGTTTTTCTCCCTATGGTATATCCCCTGTTGTCACTGTATTTAATTTTGGTACCCTGCAGTTTTTATATATTCATTTATCTAATTTGGGGAGGGGAAGGGGAATAACAAAATGCTGAATGACCCATTGCAACAATGACACTCACAAGACACTATGTTGAAAAGGAACTTTACCATTTCAGGTGGAGGGTGTGAGGGAAGTAGGAGAGGGAAGGGATAATAAGAGAAAAACAAAGGAGGGGTAACAATGTTTGACAAGAAATGGACATTACCTTACTCATGTAACTCTAACCCCTCTGTACAGCATCTTTATAGTAAAATGAAATTTTTAAAAAGTGATGCTTCAAAATCCCATGGCTGACAAAGCCATTCAAATCCTATAATTCAAAAGTTATAGGATTGCAGAGCCCACATCCCTGCCCAATGAAGTATTGGTTATATCTGACTGACAACAAAAACAAATACCATCAGCCCTTCCAGGAAAATCTAGTGCCTCACAGTAAATTAAAATAAAGATTATTTGTATTATTTCTAGCATGCTAATTTTTGACTCCAGCTCATGAACGTTTTCAAAGTAATGTTTCTCACATTAAAACCAACTACATCATCATGCAAATCTCCATTTAAATCAGCTGGTTATAATTTGAGTCTATAGAACTGCAGAGGATGGAAAATCCCAAAAATGTGAAATTGTGCATATAGGTATATAAATGTATTTTTTCTAAAAAAAAAAATTACCAAACTCAAATGTTTCTGTGACCACAGATGTAGTGATCACTGCTGATTTACACTCCCTCCACTAGGAGGATTCTCTGAAAACAATTGTCCTTCCACATTTTACTACCCCCTGAATTCCCCATACTTGAGAGAATCATCACCAATAATGATGACTTCTGCATATTTTTAAATAATCTTATTCTTTTTAATAAAAATGATTATAAATATGTACTAACAGACCAAGTCATCTCCAGGTGGTGGTATAGGAAAGTGTTTTTTTTTTTTTGTGGTCAAATAATTGTGCTTGGTCTTAGAAATAACTTGTTGGAAGCTAGAGCTCTTTGAACTCAGTGAAGAATTATGGGATTTATAGTCACCAGTTTTATAGCCAGTGTTTAGATTCCACTTTTAAAAAATACATTCACAGATATACTTAGTATCTGTGAGTATACTTTATGTGTTTTGCTGTAACAAATGCCATCCGTTTCAGCTGGCACTTTCACAAAATCAGTTTTTACATTTTGGAAGGTCCGAAGTCTGACATGAATCACATCAGTGTTAAATCAAGTCTGTTTCTGTGGGGTCTGTGTTGGATGTACTTCCTGACTTCCGCCAGATTTATGTAGGTAGCCACTGTTTAGCTGCTGCACTCCTTGCTCTTCAAACCTGGCAAAGGCCAAAGGAGTCTTGCTTATATGCATTGCTCTCTTCTACTTCTAAGATCTTTGTGATTCTATCGAGGCCAATCACATAATAATCATTTCTTTATTATTAGGATAATCTTTTTTAAAAAATCAGACTAACAAGCTTCATTGGATCTACAGCTTTTTTGTGTCCTATAAAATATTCAGAACTTCTAGAAATTAGGATGAATATCTTAAAGAACCCATTGTCTCTGCTTACCATGCGGTAGTGCTGAACTTCAATTGGAAATAGAAATGGGGAGGCTGGGGGTGCAGCTAACTGGGAAAACATGTACTTTGTGAAGCCCTACGTTCAATCTCTAGCACCACCACTACCAACAACAAAAGGAAATTAATCTAAAATGTACCTATAGGAAGTATTTCATACCTTTATATTTGAATACTTATTTTTTGTTGGAAATTGGACATTCAAATTATATGGCACTCTTGAAATTGGATTCCTTCTTGCAACTTTCATGTTTTCTTGGTATAGCTGACACTGCTTTTTTAGTAGTAGACCCTCTCCAAATTCAGGATTTTTGTCATATGTGGTCATTGATATGCTTACTTGGCTAGCTTAATGATCAAAGTGTAAGGTCCGCCCCTGGGTGGCAAACAGACTCCACCCTCCTCACAGCAAAGTCTCCACCCAGTACCTGAGTTACCTAGGCAACTGGGACACCTGGAAGAGGTCACATCTGCATCTGCTGAGGTTCTTACCCCTCTCTCTGCTCTTTTCTAGCTCTTTCCTCTCTCTCCCAGCTCTCTCTCATTCCCAGGCCTTTCCCAGACACGTGGAGTGCCAACCTTGCCTGGTCTCAGCAGGTCTACTGAATAAACCTACCCCTTACCTGAATACCACGTGCGTGCTGGTGCTGTTCTTACTCGGCAACCTCTTTCTAAAAACCTAACACAAAGGTTTTCTTAAAAACTTAGAATTGATAAGTCTTTAAGACTTGTTAGTGACTTGTCAATAAGCTAACCAAGTGACCAGTCTGTCAAGGTGTTCTGCATGCATAGTGGACATCCCTTCAATGCTGTCAGGCAGCTGACAACCCTTGCCTTAGTCTTTACATCCTGTCTTTATAGTCTTAAGGTCAGGTTTGTCTCCTCCCACAGCTTTTATTGTGCCAGTCCTAGGGCCTGAACTCAGGGTCTGGGCTCTGTCTCTAAGGTTTTTTTGTTTTGTTTTGTTTTTGTTTTTTTCTCTCAGGAATAGCATTCTACTTGAGCTGAAGTTCTACTTCTGGTTCTTTTTGGTGGTTAATTGGAAATAAGAGTCTCACAAACTTGCCTAGGCTGGCTTCAAATTGCGATCCTCAGATCTCAGCCTCCCAAGTAGCTAGGATTACAGGTGTGAGCCACCAGTTCCCTGTGAGTTTATCTTTTCTAAGCACATACACAGCCCTAGACTTGTAAGTGGTCTAACTAGGCTCCCAGGAATATACTGGAGATATTTTAAAAGTTGTTTTGTGTATCTCATTTCTCAGCTTTTACTTTCTTGCAATGTATTTAGGCTACTGTTTACCTTGCTAATTCAAACAGTCATAATAATATCAAAACATGCAGGAAATCTTTATTCTCTTCACAGAAGGTTTTAACATTGGATGGATACAAGCATGGTTAAACAAAGATAAATCTATTCAATGGGTTTTCCTACAGAACCATAGAAAGACCAAAACAAGACAATTTGGGGGGAATGAAGTCCATCTGTCCACTTCATTACCAGGAATCCAGTCTCTTTTCTTTTTCTCTCCCTCCTCATTCTCCTTCCTCCTTCCCTCCTTCTCTTCCTCCCTCTCTCCATCCCTCCATCCCCTTCCTTCCTTCCTTCCTTTCCTTCCTTTGTGTCAGAACTGGGCTTGAACTCAGGGTCTGGACATGATCCTTTAGCTTTTATCATTCAAGGCTGGTGCTCTACCACTTGAGACAGCTCCACATCCAGTCATTATTTTTTCAAGGCTGGTGCTAGGCTGGTTTCAGGGGGTGATCTAAGTAAAAATACCAGCATTCTCATTGTTCTGAGATTTCACTGTTTTCCCTAAGTACTCCCTGGAGTGCTGCAAGCTTTTGGTTAATTTCTAAATTTCTGAAAAAGTTGACTCCAACAATTTTGCAGTTTTGTTTGAAAAGTAAACTTTGAGAGATGCTCATTCTATAATTATATTCTCTACAATAAATTTGAACATGAATAAATTTTCTCCTTAAATTATGAAAATAGCACGATAGTATAAAAAGTTCAAGTAAGAAATAAAGATAAAATTATAAGTACTTTATTTCATTCATATCCTCTGTACCCTGGCTCGATGTTTCCTTCATCCTACTACATCTAACAAAACATTGCAAACCTACTCTACATAGCTCAAGACAGGTAAGTGATTGATTTTATATCTGGCTTATGTTAATTAGGTTTGCCTAATGTCTGAGAAAGCTCTCTTTGAAAATGAATGAACCAAATGAAGAATTTTATAAAATCTAATGGCCAGAAAAAGAATTTTTATATAAGGCTTAGTGAGTGAAATAAACAGAACAAAATATTTCTTTTAGTAGGAAGTCAAACTCACCACTCAATACATGATTCCAGAAATGTATTATGATCATGTGATTTTTCCTAGACTATTGAAAAGCAGAGCAGATCTTTACTTAAAGCCTACATGGACTGAGAAGGAGTCTATGTGGTACATGGCTGAACTTCCTGAACATCTTTCAAATATTCTTTTCCTTCTCACTCTATCCACAAATGAATAAATACATGTGTCCTTATTCTATTTCAGCAGTCCCACCAGCAAATGTGTGTGTGTGTGTGTGTGTGTGTGTGTAAGAGAAAAAGACAGACAGAGATCCTTGTTCAATTTTCTCTTCTCTATATTTTTCCCTAGCCGAGTGGCAAGTAAATGTGATCTAGGCAGGATGTTTTAGAGTTCTAATAAGTAGGCACAGACTACCAAAAAGTTCACTATCTTAAGGCATGAAAATCTGTTTCAAAATTATCATCACCTAGACAAAACATTGAGGAAATCTAAGCTAAAAACATCATAAAGTTTGCCAAATTGCATTTCCCCAACAAAGTCCAGTGTCTAATGTGCTAAATTATCCATCTTAATAGTTCAATCTCAGTTGAATATAATAGATATTTGAAGATCTGAATTGGACAGATAAGATGTGAACGAAGGGATGCTCCTGATAGAATTTTTAAGCAGAGGAGCCTGAGCTACTGTTGTTTTCCCCCACACATTTGGGTAATGACACTTGGGATTACTTATTTGGATGCACCTTGTACTTGTAATGACACTGGGATTACTTATTTGGATGCGCCTTGTACTTGTTAGGCTGGTTCTTTAGCACTTGCACCATTCTTTCAGCCCCTTTTTGCTAGTTGTTTTGGAGATGGAGTCTAGAAAACTCTTCTGCCCAGGCTAGCCTTGAAAACTGCAAAC
Source organism: Dipodomys ordii (assembly GCF_000151885.1). Taxonomy (NCBI): domain Eukaryota; kingdom Metazoa; phylum Chordata; class Mammalia; order Rodentia; family Heteromyidae; genus Dipodomys; species Dipodomys ordii. Next base: position 4,279,690 of record NW_012267275.1, on the reverse strand, counting down.
TTTTAGATCTGTTTACTTTGTAGCTAGATTACAGGCATGAGCCACTGGTGCCTGGTTTGGAATTACTTTTCATGGAACACCAACACTGAGTACATCAGCCTTAGTATGTGTTAAGCACATTTGTGAGGTAACTCAAGATAAGCATCTCTAAGGCCAACAAGGACAGCTTTTAAAGACCATTACTCTTTTATGGTCTAACTCACCAAGGGGCTCATATCTCACATACCAGTAAATAACCTTTGCCTGCAGTGACTTGTGAAGTGATGAAGTGGCCGCATCATCTCCTCCCAGAGAGCACTCTGGTTGCCCAGGGAAGGTACCATCTTTCCTAGCTCCTATTGGAGACAGCCTTATCTATGCTCTGGCTGGTGGCAATTTCTTTGCTATCCAAATCAGACCATGGATCAGCTCAGCCATTTTACAGGTAGTATAGAATGCGCTTTAACGCTCTATCCAAGTATAAAGAGAAATATTTCATTTTGGGGCCCTCCAGTTCTCTTTAGCATCTTCTCACCATGAGAACCCATGTCTGAATTCCTTCAGCTTCTTCCCTGGTTGATCTGGAGTTGCTTCCATGAGGTCTCTGTGGACTCCAAACCACCTCAGGACTACCAAGTATTCTTAACCAGTCCTCATCAATCCTGGGCACTGAGCAAGAATAGATTCTCACCAGACTTTCCTGGCACACCTCAGGTGAAGTTGTACTCTCAAGCCCATTTGGAAAGACCTGAGTAGACCATGCTTAGTTTAAATCAAAGAACTTGGAGAGGTGAAAGATCAGACCTTTTGCTTGGGTTACTAGAGTTGGAAGGCAGTAGCTAAATGATGGAGGCAGGAGCCTGCTACCTAGAAGCCAAGCAGACAAACAGTGCATTTCCTGTAGATTGTGCTCTAGCACTTCCCCTGTGGGGTTTCAACTAAAGGTGGTTACAGACTCTTATTTTCAAATTGAACTTAGGGGCAAACCAAGACTCCGTATCTTATAATTCAGCCTTGAACACTTTCCTTGTTCTTGCTTGGCCACACAGAGGAATTCAGCACTTATACAATTCAGGTGGAGGGGAGCCAAGCTCAGTAATTGCAAATTAGAATATAAGGCAAGTCTGGAATAAAACTGAACATACAATTACCTTCCCATCTCTTGTCACTCACTGGGAATGAGTACTAGTGTGGTTACTTAGCATGGATCCAAAGAGCCCCTGGTTCACACTCAGTGATACATACAGCTATTAAATGCAGTGTATAAACCACATCTGTAGAAAGGCCTCCACCTCTTACATTCCCCTGCACTCTTGAATGAGCAGATGGAGAATTCTAGCTGAGGAATGTCCATTGTTCTGCCCTATTTAGGTGGTATGCTGTTAGCGAGTTAGACTAGAGCAATACCAGCCTCAGATGAATACCTTCTAGAGCAACACCCTTCATTTCTCTTTGCAAACCCAAATACCCTCAATTATCTACCACCCACCACACAGGCTGTGTTTATAAAACACAGCTGACATTCTCTTGACTGGATCCAACTGTTCCATTAGAGTCAAGGCTTATGTGCCCACATAGCACAGACCCTGGTGCATAATGAGTAGATCATAGACCTTATAGAATAATGATCCATGAAGAACATTTTACAAGTATGCCCTGGCTTCCTTTTTCTATCCACTTTCTCTCATCCAAAGTCAAAATGCACTGAGATAATATAAGCTAGAATTCATATTAGCCAGGGAAAAACATAGTTAGGAATGAAAAGCTGCTAAAGATCTAAAGATACACAGGTTAGGTCTATAGGCATAAATCAAGTTGTAGAGCACTTGTTTTGAAAGCACAAAGCCCTAGGTTTAACCCCAAGTACAATAAGTCAATCAATCAATCAAAGTTTTCTTTTATTAGAACACTGTGCTTGCTTAAAGTATACAGTTGGTAAGTTACTTGCGAGAACTGGTGACTCGAATGTCTAAAGAGCAAAAGGCCACAGATCTTCTAAATTGTGCAGTCAGTGGTTAACTACAGTTCTACAGGTGTGTTTAGTTCCCAATCTGCTTGGCCACATGCACCTGGATGTACACACTGAGTTAGAGTGCTCTAAAGGAGAGAGACATTTCAAATCAAGAAGTTCAGGAGAAGTGAGGAGTCCAAAAGGTGAATGTGTGTGAGAGAGTGGGCAACAGGTAGGGGAGAGGAAGGGAAGGAGGAAGGGAGAGAGAGGAGGGTGTAAAAAGACTCCCCCAGTGGCACAGGAGGGTATCGCCAGATTCTTCCTTAGACAATATCTTGGGGAAAATTTACCTTGCTCAGGATATTAGTGCATCCTGTGGGAGGGAATCTTGAAGAAGTACTAAGTTCTGAGTTTAAGTCTGCTGAAGGAAAAAAAAGAGACAAGAGACAAACAGACACGCATGTGGGGCACACAGAGAGGAACCATTTGGCATTCAGGTTATCCCTGTCAAAAAGACCAAAGCAGTAACATAGCTTATTTAAGAATTCCTTAACACGCTTTTCTCACTTCTGGGAAATTCTTGCAGTTCCTCTCTTTCTAGCATCAGACAAAAGCTGTTGAAAATCCAGGCAGAACAGTAATCTGCATGTTCTAGGAGATATGTCTGAGGTTAAAAAGTCTGTTTCAAACTACTTTTTCCCCCCAGAGGCAGTGAAGTTAGCATTTGTGTTGTCTCCCTCTGACTCTTCATACATCATGGTCACTACCATTGAACACCCCGTCTTATCCCTAAACTGCCTTTGGTGAGGAGTTTGAACCTCCTGACATGAGTATCTGTACCTAAGGTTGTGCTACTTCAATGCACCAAACAAACACAGATTCACTCATTTGAGATCATGGTATTTGGATTATTCCCACTTAAGTTTAAGCCTGAAATTAAAATAGATTAATTTAGATCCATATGGAACATTAAAGAAAACATCTCTTTAGGAAATTCTTAAACCTTTTCAAGGAAAAAGTGGCATGTAGGTAACTGCATATCACTGTCTCAAGTACAATTTCCAATCTAAATACATACACAAGGGTAACACATACTTGTTATTATGTAGGATTTTTAGCCAAGGTATTCTCTCTAGTGCCCTTAGTCTGTAACAGGAAGGAGCTAGAAAAGGTCAAATAGAAGTTCCTTTTAGCACTAACACCAGAGATTGGAAAATATTTGGCCAATTTCTCTGCATCCTGCCACCTACTGCAGAAGTTGCATATATTTTTATTTTTTACTAGAATTGAGAATTGAGTATGCTTAATCCTGCAAATTTAAGGCAAATAAATTGAGAGAATGAAAAAAATCTGTTAACAGCACTTATAATGTACAATGTCTGTTTTCCACAAATTATGCCTTGTGTTTTTACTTCAAAGCAGATGATTCCCAGTGAAAATTATTTGAGTCAGGATCTTATTTTGTGTTTACCCATAATTAACCAAAATTCATCTTCAGGATTTTATTTCCACTAGGAAAGCATGTAACTGCATGCTTTATACTACAATGCAAACAAATCTTAGCACATTTAAGGCTTTTCAAATTAACTTGATAAAAAGCACATTAGATTGTATCTCTGTAACTTCTTAATTGGCAAGTTTATTATTTATAACCTTACTGACTTTTATTAAAACTATTTACATTTGTTACTGAAGATGTTAAACCTATACAGCTCAGCAAGCGATGACACTTCAAATATACAGCTGACAGTTATTGTACCTGTGCTAGATGCCACACTAGGACAATGAAAGTTATTTTATATAGTTTACTAACTCTAGGTAGGTAGATAGTATCCTAGTTTTACAAGTGGCAGACAATGAAGCTAAAAAATTAAATACAACTCTCTATGTGGAGAATAACTGAAATCTGTTCCAGTCTGGACTGATGCCAGTCTATGAGCCAGAACCTTTCAACAATTTTAGTTTCTTGCATTTTTTGAAAGGTTTCATTAAAAGCTTTGATGTTCCAATACATTTTCTGAAACTAGAGGCTTTGCAATAAAGAAAATGAAGGCACAGTCAATAAATCCACAGAGCAGCTAATGTGCAACTGTGCAGAAATTATATTCTTACAGAAGAGCAACAGTATCAGAAAACACTGAACAGAAGGGCCTTCCAGCAGTGGCTTGTGCCCACATGCCCCTTTAATAACAACACATGGACAATGTCAGTCCTGGATGGAGCTTCCCCAACTGTTACTGAACCTCTTGCCTAATGTACCTATTTTAGCCTCCACTCAAAGAAACATCTAGCAATGTGTGAAGTAGACATTTTTGGTTTACACAACAGGGACCAAGGGAGAGGAGGGGTTGCTAATGGAATTTTCTTCCATTTCCATTCCAACTGGCATTAGAGGCCAGTTAAATATTCTACGATGTCCAAGAGCAGCCCCCATTGCCAAATGTCCACAGTGTAGGTTTGACATATGGTGAGCTATAAGTGTTAAAGGACTCTAAGGATACTATCTATACTCATGCGGTCAGAACAAATTAGGAAAGATAATATAGATGTTGAGGTGCCCTAACAGAATTCATAAGCTGAGAAGAAACAAGACTTTTATGTACATTGTTTAATCTGAAGACTCCAAGTAATATTTGTATTTAAATACTTTTATTTTCATTTCACAAAAAAGCAACAGTGTTTGCAGTTAAACATGCCTTTCAATCAGTGCTGGTCATATGCAAAAAACAAAACTAAACAAAAAACCCATCAGAAGTATAAAGAAAAATAAGTTTTATCCTTTACAAGTGAAACAACACAATTTGCATAAACAATATTATATATACATATTATTTTCCAAATCTTCCACAAAATACAGATTATGATATAAATTTAGAATTGTACTCACAAACTCAGACTGAAGGATTTGAAGATCTCTACAGGTGTTTAAATACAGAAGTGTAATACCACTATAAGTTCCCAAGTAAATTACTTTCCAAAGTATTTGAAAGAGACAATTCTTCACAGCAACATGGAATACTTGGTTTTAATCAAGACAGTGGTGAGACTAAGGTTTGTGAGTTTGTTGATTAATGTGAATGCTCCAGTTATGCTATAATTCTCATTTTACATACATATACACACTCAGTGTATTACTGTACTGGTGGAGCATTTCATTGAGCTAAGCCATGACCTTTTCTTCGTTTGAAGTATTTCAAATTAAGAACTGTTCAGAAATATGACTAATGACTACCATGACTAACTCCAAAAAGGTGCCCGTTTCTCTTCTGTGATCAAAGTTAAGCATGTCATGAATAAACATTTTTTTCTCTACAGCATCAAGTATAAGTAACAGCAATGTATAGGCTAATTTTTTTAGCACTAAAGTCTGAGAGTTTGATGTGGTCAGATTTCTTTGCAATTTCTAAAAGTCCTATCACTCAAAGTTTCTTAAATAATGATATGGCAAATCTTCATCATGGAATAGCATCATTATAAATGTGAAAGAAAAAAGCTAAGGTGCTGCAAGGAAGGAATGGAGAGAGGGAGGTTTACACATGCATTTTCTTTGATGCAGACAAATGAGTAGTTATAACGTTTACCATGTGGTGAATGAAGAGACAACGTGAAATTTGATAGAAGAATGCTAAGAGCAAATAAGCAGGCCTGAGTGCATGAAATGCACACACAAACACAAGGCTAATGAGGCAGTGTGGCTTTAAGTTTTGAATGCAACTGAAGATACCATCTAACCGTGCAGGCACTAGAGTCAAAAGGGGAAAAAAAGAGCAGGAATGGTCCAGCTTGTGAGGAAACAGATGCAGCCACAGACGTTCTGAATAAGAAAAGGCCAACTTGTCTTGCCACATGTGGGTGTTGAGACAGATGCAAAGGGCTTGCCCTCCAAATTCTTTTTGGATTAGTTTTTGGACCCAGGTCGTTATTCACTGGAACAACAGCAATAACGCAAAGGTTCATTCCAAGGCTCAAAATAATTTCTCCTGGACAAACATAAATAGCCACTGATGGAACTGTAAGAGATTTTAGACAATTCAGAAGTCCAGGCCCTAAGTAGAAGCTATGTTTTAAACATCATGGAATGAGTTATAGAGATCACTATTATTGGCTCATTGGCCTCAATGGCTGACCACTTTCTGAAAGATTAATCCATAACGAAGTTTAAATCTTTGCCCAGTGCTGTCTCTGCTTTTCTATTATTTACAAAAGTGTAGATCCCCTTTATACCATTTAACTCTACACAACATGAGAAATGCTGGATCTGATTTAGCATTGACAGTATCAGCCATATCTAAGTACCCACTTGAATCCTATTTGCTGCATGTCTGTGGCTATTAGTTTCACACCGTGTCACACTGCTATACCTTCAAGTCAGATGCCAAAGACTTAGTGAGGCTTGTGTTAGGTACATTCAGAGCCCTGCAAAGAACTAAGTATTAAAGGGAAATATTTTGTGTAGATATTTATGTATGTATGTATGTATATATATATATATATATACACACACACACACACACACAAAATATAGAACTTGCCTATATATTTGTATATATATATTTACAACCTTAAAGGTATATTTCTATAGAATAAAACAAAATAACCACATAAACATCTATACTGGCTACTGTTAAGTGAAAAGATACATGGAGAAAAAAGTACTCTGTCATATTATGAACCTTATTTTCATTCTGCTCTTCATATCCAAGTATAGGACTAAATATAAAACTAAAATAACAGAAAAAAGAAACTATTTTTATACTTAAAGTTATTCTCTTGCAAAAATAGAAATTTTTCCAAAACAAACAAACACATAAACAACATCTAACTACTCTAATTGCTATTGCCTACATAGGCAATAAGGGAAAGGGAGAATGGGAGATTTGTCATACACTGATCCTCGATTTTATTTAGGTACCTATTTATCCATGCAAAGGATTAGGTACCAATCAATAAGATAAAAATATTCATATACAATTTTAAAAAGCATATATCCTATCCTTTTCCCCTTAAATACTACCCACACAAATATTCCCTCCCACCTCCCACACATAAGAAAAAACCCCAGTTATAAAATTATTGCCACTTCAGGCAATGAGGGAAGGGGAAAGAGGAGAATTATCATACGTCTGGACCTCTGTATTTCATTATGTATCTACAAGTCCCAGTAAAAGACTGAGCACTACATAAAATAACACACAGGATGTAGCAAATATTTACATACATTAAAAAAATGTGTAACAATCCCCCTAAACAGATAAACAAACAAATAGACAGACACACAAATATCTACTCTACCATTGCCTACCAGGCAATGAGGGGGAGGGAGTATGGGAGAATTTTCATAGAGTCAATCTCAGCATTCATTAAGTATCTAGTCATGCAAAGGACCAGATTCAAAATAAATTTCATGCCAAAAAATGGCAAAAATATTTACATATTTAAAATATATACATATTTAGTCTTTTCTCTATTAAGCCTACTCCCTTAAAAAAAACCCAAATGAAAACCAAAACAACCAAGAAATAAACTAGCCCCACCGGGTGTATACACCATTGCCTATGTCTAAAGGCAACAGACAAAAGTCAGCCCATGCCTCTTTATAGGCCAATATTACATTTGATACTTAAAAGTCTGCACAGAAAATCAGGTTGAGAACGAAAGAATGAAAAAACTGGCAAACATTTATATACAGTTTACAAAGTACAAATGCATCCTCACTCTTTACAAAGAAACTTGAGCAACTACTTTACTAGCCATTGCCCTGATAGGCAATAAGGGAAAGGGACAGGGGAGACATTTTCATAGAATGAACCTCAATTTTCCTATGTACTTAGTGTCCACAGGTACAAAATAGAGTAACAGAAAAAAGCAGCAAACCCTCTTATATATGGATTTAAAAGTCTAGTCTAATATAACCCAACCATCTAGGAGGGTAAACAAACAAACAAACAAACAAAAAACTATGCTACCACTATTGACAAGGAAAAAGAGGGGATTTTCATACATCTGGACTTCCACATTGAATTCATTAGGTACCTATATATCCATGCAAAGAATTCTGTACAAAATGAAATAACATAGTATAGTAATGAAAACTATATACATTAAAAAACCATATATCTTACCCTTAGTCTACTCACACCCTTCAAAAAACTTAAAAAAGACCCAAACAACCTGAAAATTATTGCCTAGAAGAGATTATTACACATCCAGAGCTGCAGGATTCATCAGGAACCCATCAATCAAAGTGAAGGACTGGAACCTAATGAAATACTGTAATAAAGTAAAAGCATGTACATACATTAAAAATTACATACCCCAAGCCCTGAGAAGCCTCAAACAAATCAATTACTCTACTAATTACCACACCACTATTCCACAACAGGGAGAAGGAAGAAATTTGTTGATAAGACAGATAAGCAAATTAGACAAAAAAAAGCAGCAAAATGTTTACTTGTATTTTATAATTACATATCCTTATTTTGAAACCACTTTCTTTTATATAACAAAAAAGAAAACAAAACAACACACACAGCAACAAATCCAAGTTTCAAAAACAATTTCAACTACCATGATCAAGTTGCCCATCCGGACAATAAGGGCAATAAAGACAGGAGATTGTTATAGATGTGGAACTCAGTTGGTATTGTCCAATTTGGGCACCCAATGAATGGCACACAGTATGTAGGAGCATATATTAAGTACACCTCCCTTCCTACACTCTCCAAACATCTCACTCCCACAACTATTCTATTACTATTGTCCTACAGACAGTAAGGTATGCTTATGTCCACAAGAACATGGTATGAAATAAATTTAGTAAGACAATATAGTAGCAGGTATATTTATAAATATCCTCCCCACTCTTTCCCCTATCCCCAAACAATGTTATTAATTATCTATTGACTAAAGGAAAGAGGAGATCCGCTATACTTTGAACCTTAATTTTCATTAAGCATATATGCACTCATGCAAAGGAACAAGTACAAAATGAAATAGGAAAACATCTATATACAATTGAGTGACAGACCACTTCGGTCTCTAAGAGTAGCCCAAAGCAACAGCCACTATGACTAGTCTTAGCTATTGTCTGTCCATGCATGCAATACGGAGACAGGTAAATGGGACAATGCCACACTTCTGGAACTTCATGGGTTATCTACATGTCCACAGGAAGCATGAGCAAAATGCAGAACAAAGTAACACTCACAAAATAGCAGCAAAAACATTTCTACACACCTTTAAAACAAACTACTTCGCTTTCCTAACACTACTTTAAACAACAAACAACCAAAAAAGAAACCAAATAAGTACTCTAGCTTTTGCCCATAATACACAATAATGGGAAAGTGGTTTCCTGGGGTAATACTTAACTCTTCACCAGGATAAAAGATATAAAGTGAAAGAATATAAAAATATATAGAATACATATGTACATTTGAAAAAAATATATCCAGTCCCCCCTCATAAATGAACAAATCACTCAACTATTACACTGGCTGTTGCCCAGTCAGGCAAAACTGGAAGGGGAGAAGAGGAGATTTATCATACTCTTGGACCTCCAGTTTTCATTTGGTAGTTAACTGCCAATGCAGAGAGTGAAACACAAAATAAAAGAACAAAAAACTAGCCAGGTGCTTGGTGGCTCTCACCTGTAATTCTAGCTACTCAGGAGGCTGAGATCTGAGGATTACAGCTCAAAGCCAACTGGGGCAGAAAGTCCATGAAACTCTTATCTCCAATTAACTACCCCCAAACAGGAAGAAGAGCTATGGCTCAAATGGTTGTGCTCACCATGAGCAAAAGAGCTCAGGACCCATACCCAAATCCTGAGTTCAAGTCCCCTGACTGGAAAAAAAAAAGCAAACCTAAAACCAGTATATATATATATATATATATACCTATATATATAGGTATATATACGTGTATATATATAACTTAGATTTAAAAATATACAAGTGGGTTAGGGGAAAGAAAGCTTTTTAAAAGGAGAGTTAATTTCAATTAAAAACATCAACAAAGGAAAAGGTGAAAAGAGCTACATAATACCTATGACATCAATTCTCACCTAAGTAATAAAATCCAGGTTTTGAACTTGGCCAAGGAATGGCTGCTCTTGGAGATGGCAGCACTGAGCTGCACGGAAGCATGCTCACAGGCTTATGGAAACGTGTGAGACTATTTCAGTGTTCAGCAATCTGAATGTAGATCATGGGTCCAGAGTTCCAGATGCTTTAATTTGAAGACTATCTTAAAACGAATTCAATAACAGACTACCAGCAGTCCAATAAATTCTTAATTTCTTTTTAACACTATGAATAAATTGTTTGGTAACAATAATTCGAATGCAGCTTGATTTGCTCCTATATACCCAGTACTGAACAGCTCTTCTGTTCCTACAGTAGCTAAAACCCATAAAGTAAAAACACAAATGGCAAAGAAAATTAGAGTCAAACCTATGATTAGTGACATTTGTGAATCTCAAAGAAAGAGCAAATACATTTTGACTTAAAGAGACAAATAGACAAACAAAGGAAGGTATAGCTCATAATAGAAATTGCCACTACTTGAAGTTTAACATATCTCATCACTTCATATTAACATACCCACTAATTCATATTAACTATTACCTTTATAGGTTTCCAGATTTTCCATTCACAAATATGGATTTCCAATTCTATCTTTCCTAATAATTTGGTATGATATATCTATTACATGACATTCAAGCAGACTATCTCTTCAATGAACAGGATAATTATTCAGCGGGTACCCAGCTGTGTCAGGCATCTATGTGCTCAACCTCTGTGCTTTAGACTGAGTAGAAACATAATGCATAGAATAAAATTTATTTATTTTACTGTAAATTATACCTCTGATTCATTACTAAGAGGTCCCATTATAAATGGATTAACAAAACATAAAAATATGAAATTCTGTGGGGAAATGAAATGAGTTCTATCAAAACTACAAGTAATTGAGGTGAAAGTTATAAATAAAACATGGGAATGAAGAGCCTTTGAGTATGTAGACAGTAATAGATCATAAGTTACCTCTTTTTGCCCATTTTTGTACAGTGTTACTTTTTTTTTCTTTCTGTTGGTCGTAGGGCTTGAACTCTGGGCCTGGGCACTGTCCCTCAGCTCTTCAGCTCAAGGCTAGTGCTCTACCACTTGAGCCACAGTTGCACTTCTGGGCTTCTGGTGGTTAATTGGAGATAAGAGTTTCACCAACTACTTTCCTGCTCAGGCTGGCTTTGAACCACGATCCTCAGATCTCAGCCTCCTGAGTAGCTATGATTACAGGCATAAGCCACTGTTGGCGCCCAGCTAGGTTTTACTTTTAATAACATGCCACACCGCACACATTCATACGTACACACAAGCACATATTTTAACAGAAAAATTGTATTATTTAAGATTAAGATTTGCCATATGCAAAGTTAACACATTTTCAAAGTAATGTTGAGATGGGCTGTAAAATGGAAGGTTCTTAACTAACTTTGAGAAGTAGCAAAATTTAAACTGTATTAAAGTGGAATTTAGAAATATAAAAAACTAGCAACAAAAAACTCCTAAACTTCTTCTTCAAAGTTAGTAGTTTTCCTTCACATTGAAAATACAAAGCCTCCCTAACTTTCAGTGTTAACTAAATTATCATCATTTACCAAAACACAAGAAAGATAAAGATCCAAAATCATCTCAGTTTATATAACACATTTTTTGATGGATCTGTGATTCTCAGGATACAATATATTCCACTTAAAAACAGAGAGATAAATATTTAGAAAAGACTAACTTGGGGGAAAATATACTAGGATTAAAGCAAGATATTTTTTAGCTTTCTAGACTTTCATATTTTCTTATATAAAAAATATTTCCATAAAATAAAATATAATTTTATACACAACCCCACCTATTCTAAGTTCACATCTGCTGAATAAAAAAATGTAACCTTTTCTACTGCCTGATTCTGATGTGTAAGTGCTCATTGGGAGCAGCTCCCTTTGTATGTACACAGACACTGTTTGCAAACAAAATACAAAGTCACAGAAGCTATTAGGAAGGAAACTTCTCTGCTAAGAATCAATGAAACACAACAATCTAGGTATAAGTCTGCATAGCTCAAAAAATTCAAGTACAGTATTTCTCCTTTAGAAGGAGTGAAAATGCCATACAGTTTTGAATCCCTCATTCTTCTTTCTTTCATTCATTGGCCATACCAAAAGAAAAACTAAATATATTTTTCAATCAAATTAAAAACTACTGATCTTAATAGTGGGAAAAACATTCATTCAAAGCTCACCATGCTAACCATTACTTCAATTTGCTCCTTTCCACATTCTTTTTGTTCCTTTAAGGTACTATGGTGAACGTCAAATTAAAAAAAAAATCTACTTTTCAAGGACCTTATGTTAAAATATGCTCCTAACATGTCAGTGTATGATTAAAAATGGAAATCTATACATGGCTATGATTCAGAAAGTGTGTAGGATTTGTGAAGACAAAAGGCAACAAACAGTATTCTTAGTAAATGGTGATTAAAAAAAAATGTCATGAGGAAAAATGCCATTGTAAACAAAATGCTTGCTCCAAATATAGCAATACTATGTTATAACAAAGGGTCAGTCTAGAGCAAGTATGAAGATGGCTTACAGATAGGGAAGATAATCGCATTCATGAATAAAATAATTCTAATTAAAGCTAAGTGAGTTTGGAATATTTTCCTATGGTAATGCTGTAAAAAATAAAAACAGAAAGTGTTACGTATTTGGAAATATTAACTTTTTGGCCTGTTCAACTAAACAAAAAATTTCCGTAGCACCTGGCTATTCAGGGAAAAAAGACATTAGTTATCATTATTTAAAAAAAAAATCTTTTCAGCAAATAAAGGCTTACTTCAAAACTCCAAACTAAAGTAGACCGGTGCACCTGAGAACAGCTCTCTAGAGCTGCATGCCTCACTGCCTTGGTATTGTCTTCAAGGCTAACTCTACCATATTCCAATAGCATCTATCAACAAGCAGCAACAAATGGCTGACAATTAGCAGCCTGCACAGATGGTGGCACTTACAGTAGACCTTTCTTTGTTTCACTGTGTCAGTAACTCCTTGGATACTGAGAATAGAACAGAATTCCAAAATCAATTTCTTTCCCATTTGTATATGTTTAAAGCAGATAAACTGCTCATTGTTTTTTTAGATGGTTGGCATATAGGTGAATATAATTTGGTGATAAATAACTACATACTGCCAAAAGACATTTCAGAAAAGGCAGATGAAAGTACAGTTGGGCCCTGAGCTAACTAGAGTTCTAACAGTGCACACACTTGGCAACAGTCCTGGCTTCACCTTGACTTTTGCAAAAGCAGCAGAGCCCAGATTCACAGCTCTCTGAATGGGCGACAGAATGAGGTGCAGCTGTTGGGCTACAGCCACCATGTGAGATCTCCCAGATTCTTCTCAATCCACTGGATATTCAGCTGAATGACTTCCAAGGCCTCCTGGACACAATGGAGCTGAAAGGTTGCCTCTGATTGACTTTCAAAGAATGACTTTACCTGTAAATTTCACATGCAAGGGTTTTAAAAGAAGAAAAGGATAGCTAGTAAGTCTTAGGTAACTCTGATAATCCTGATAAAAGCTTTAACTTAAAGATGATTGTGCTAATATCCTGAGAACAGTACCGAGAAGTACTTTAACATTCAAAGTATCTATATGGAGATCTCAATCAAGGAGGATGATATCTGAAGAAAATGATCTTCCCTACTACTATGACGACTCTTATTACTACTTCTACTACTCTGCTCCTTACTATTTCTAACTAAAAGGAAAAAATATGGTCATGAAATAATAAATGAGTAGAATCTGAAATAAGCCGTAGTGCTTTAAATTTGCCCTTTGCTCTAATTCCTCAAGACAATTATATTAACCACTTAAACAGTTTGTATTAAGATGACAAGGGAATAGTACTGTGAATGGACTCAGAATTTTCCCTCCTTGTCATATATCCAACCCTTGTAGAGTGACCTGGAAGCAAAATCCTTAATAAAGGAAAAAGAGAACGAATAGGAATCAGCATGAAAAATAAATCACCATTTCATATAAATTCAATAGCTTAGGGGGAAAGGGTTTCCCAGTTTCCCTTCTTCCCACTTATACAACCAACCTCAGACAAGTGTGTCTTTGTTGCAAATAGGTGAGTTGATCCAGCAACAATACTTTGTATGGTATAAGACCCCAGATGGAACCTGGAAAAAAACAAATAAGAAAATATGAGGCAGGTGCTGGTAAACAAGGCCCTATTTCTGAGCAGAAAGGAATGCCTTACTGCCTGAGGCAGAGTGGAGTCTCGCTGCCCTTCAGGGAGTCACGTGTCTATACACTTCCTAACATTGGAAGGCAAAGTGGGCAGAAAACGGTGGGGGAGGGGAAGATTTGGGATATTTAGAAAAATTCATATGCTTCTCAAAGATCATACACACCCAGAATATCGTATTTGCTCTACAAGACAAATGAACAGACAAACCTACCAAGCTATATGTGATCTAGCATGTGGTGAGTTCTTAAAGGATACCTTGGCAATAGAGACATTTCCAACATGCAAAATTTAGCTCATGTTATGCAATTATGTTTATACAACACAACATAAAGCTTTTTTTTCTAAATGCAGAACCTGAGAAATGGGAAAAGTTACTTAAACTTACTTCTGTACAAGCTTATTCCAGTTTTCTTTGACAAAATCCCAAGCCAATAAGTGTCCGGGAAAATGCTGGCCCACTGTTCTAATGATAAATGACAACTTCTGAGTTCGGAAGATATCTCCATGAAGGCAACTATTCATTAACCTGAAAAGCAGAACAGATTCAAGCCTCCAATATAAGCGTTCATGAAGAAGTGACACCAGAACTTAAATTTGTATTGATTTCTTAATTAATGTTCTAGGCTAAGCCAAAGAAAATAACTATTGAGTTAGTCTAAAATTAATGTATAAACTGAAAACTTGTTATTTTTAAATGAAGAAATCACTAAAATAATCACACGTACTGCCACTTAATAGTTTCTGACATAGTAAGGAAATTTAAGAAATATGTATACAATATATATTTAAAATAATACATAATTTATTATAGTTCTAGAAACTGGCTTTTTTTTCAGATAAAAAACATTTTATTTTAGTAGGCTGGTATATAACTACTGTTAAAACCTGTATTCTTCACACAAGTGCCAGTTACTCCTGTCTGTAATTCCAGCTACTTGAGGCTAAAATCTAGAGGATCCAGGTTTGAAACCAGCCAAGACAGAAATGTCTATGTGATTTTATATTCTCCAAAATAATCAGCAAAACTGAAAGGCAGGAAGCATAGTTTATGGACAGAGTGCAGGCAAAGAAGCAAACAAGTTGAGCAAATGAAGGCCTTACTTAAAACCTGGATACCATTAAAGAGAAAAGAGCCTGGCACTGGTGGCTCATTCCTGTAATCCTAGCTACTCAGGAGGCTGAGATCTGAGGATCCTGGTTCAAAACCAGACAGGGCAGGAAAGTTTATGAGACTCTTATCACCAATTAAGCTCCAGAAAACTGGAATGGCACTGTGGCTCAAAGTGGTAGAGCCTTGAGCTGAAGATCTCAGGGACAGTGCCCAGGCCCAGAGATCAAGCCCCATGACTGACAAAAAAAAAAAAAAAAGAAAGAAAGAAAAGAAAAGAAAGAAAGAAGAAACAAACTAATTTAATTAATTATAATGTACCCTTATTAGTAGCAAATAATAGTACTAGACAACACTGGAAGTCTTCAATAGACCAATGCTATGAAGTAGGTGTATAATGCCTATCTCCATTTTATCACTGAATTCCATACCAATAAAGCCTTCGAACATCCTCTGAGCTGGCGAGAGCTTCAAGTATTTTGTTCTTTTCTGCTTCAGAGCCTACAGAGCTGTACTTGGTTAAGAGGAATAACCAGCCTTTCTCAGTTTTTGCTCCAACTTTGAATACAGTAGTCATGACATCAGTAGGAAGGCTGTAAGAGAGAGAATAAAATGTGAAAAAAAACCCAGGAAATATTTTGAACACAAAAAGGAAGGAGCTGATTGGTGGTGGTGTTTTGGGGGCCTGTTTGATAGTAATTACAGAAGTCTTAACTATATACTTAGGGTAAAGAAAAAGGTCTATGCCCAATAGGGGTAGGAAAGGGTAGATGTATTTTAGTTTTCTGAGGAACCTCCACTCTATTTTCTACAGTGGTTGTACTAGTTAATGTTTCCACCAACAGTATATGATAGTTTCTTGTTAGCATTTGTTTATTTTCTACACAACAGCCACTTAGAATGGAGGGAGATGAAATTTTAGTGTAGTTTGATTCATATTTTTTTTTTAGGATAAGGCTGTTTGAACCTTTCTTCAAGTATCTGTTAGCTGTTGGGAATATAAATCAATATAGAAAGATACTTGTATACCCGTAATTATTGTCGCATGTTCACAACAGGCAAATTGTGGAATTATCCCATGTGTCCAACAATAGAGGAATGGATAAAAAATAAGGAACAAATGTACCATGGAATATTACATAGACATAAAGAAAATGAAATTATTTCATTTGCAGGAAAATAGATGGAACTGGAGATCCTCATGTTGAGTAAAAAAAGCCAAGTTCAAAAAGCCAAGTATCACCTATTCTCACTCATTGGTGAAGCTAGACCTAAAAGACATACATATTCAGACACCTTCATATGCATATGTATATATATATATATATATATATGTCTGCATGTGTACACTGCATGTGTGTACATATGTATATATACACACATATTTATGTACATTTATACGTACACACAGAATATGATTCTAACTATGGGACTATTTAGAGGGATGAGGGAGAAAAAAGGAATCAAATGTGAATAATACTGAAATATACTGAAGCCATGTACAAAGATGGCATTAAGTAATCTGGAAAACACATTACACTACATTACAACACACCATGGTATTAATAAAACAGTAAATGTGTGAGGCAGTGTATGAGAAAAGGAGATGAAACACAGTCCATCCCCTGATTAAGATCTGAGGTAAAAATGACTTTCAAATTTTCCACCCCAACTTTCCATCTGATACATGAATCTTTTCTCCATAATGCCCACTAAAGAACCAGGAGAGAATGTATTATCACCATGAACATTGCTACTAACTACTTACTCCAACTTCTATATTGTATTCCTAAATTGAACATGACTTGCTTGTCACCAGATATCCTTATCAATGCTTGATATCAAAAACTCAGAAATCAGGAGCTAGGGATACAGCAAGGCAACACAGCATTTGGCCCTCATGTATAAGGAACAGGCTTGACTCTGCCCCCTCTCCACTTGGTGTTGGCAAGGATATGTTAAACTGGAATGCTTACACACTGTTTGTGGTAATGTAAATTGGTAAGCTGCTATGGAAAACAAATTGGCATGGCAGTTTCTAAAAAATATGTTTTTTAATGTCTGTGATCTAGCAATACCATTTTTGGATGCAAATCCAAAAGATTTGAAAGTCAAATCTCCAAGGAACATTATACACCTCTGTTCATGGTAGTATTATTCACAATGACAAAAGAGCAGAAACAATTCAAAAGTCTATTCTGGAATAAATGGCTAAATGTTATGTGCTAAATACATACAAATGAACACATATTTTTTCAATCTTAAAAAAAGAAATTGACACATGCTACAACACATATGACCTCTAAGACATTTTGCAAAGTAAAATTAAACCAGTCTCAAAAGCACAGATATTTTATCTTATTTTACTTATATGCTGTATCTAGTATTTTCAATCAGAAAGCAGAATAATGGTTGTCAGTAAGTGTGTGGAGGAAAGAATCTTGTTCAATGGACACACAGAGTTTCAGTTTTGCAAGAGAAAAAAGAGTTCTAGAGATTGGTGCACAACAGTGCAAATACACTTAGTATTACTGAACTATATACCAAAAAATAGTTAAGTTGGCAAATAATATTTGTGTATTTGACCATAAATCTTCAAACTTATTTGAGAGCACATATGAACTGAGTTCATCTACATTAGCATTTAGTTTTATAACAGTTGTAACCCAGAACGAGAAGATCCTGGTTTCAGAACAAGATGTAAAGTAACAAGGAGATATGTGCTTCACCTCTGGTTCCCGTTAGACGCCATCCAATCATCAAAAAGCTTCATGGCAGTAGTGTTGCAGTCCCCCAGGTTGTGAGTGCAAGCAAAATCCAGCAAGACTGACCGAAGCTCTCGCACTGATGGGGTACCATCATCAGTCCAAGTTTGTTGTTGGGTTTGGGTTTGAAGCAAATTATATACTCTGGTCTAGAGAGAGAAAATGGAGGATTACCAATTAGACAATCAAAACAGTCAATACAAGTTCATGGCTTTTCCCCAACATTTATACACTGAGGGAAAAATGAGCACAGACATTACGTGCTTATTAAATATTAACTGACATATAAAGATTAAATATTGCTGGGGCAAAAACATTCAATAACAAATTTGTAGTCAAGGTAGACTTACGATGATATAACTCAGAAAGAATTAATGACCTCTGTGTAGTAGAAAACTTTTAGTCTGTGTGTACTCTGCAAGAAGTTATCTCCTGCCAAAAAGCATCACCTATGATGATCCTGGCTATGATGGCTGGAAAGAAGGTGTAACTTCCTGACCTTATGACATTAGAATCTATAAACCATAAAGCAAAGAGAAAAATACACTTCATTACTGATAACTTTTAAATGTTTCTGAATCCAGTGTAAATGCAGTGCAAATTAAACAAATCATCAGCTTGATGTGCGAGTGAGTTAATCTAACTGCATGGAATAGGTATTCATAGTTTATTTTTTCCAGCCTGTTCATGTAAAAACTTTCAAGCCTATAGAAAAAAATACAAGAATAGTACAATGAACACCCACATGCAGAGTTCAAGTTCATTATAAAACGTAACTTTCTCCATGAGAACCACTGTCAATCCCTTAAATGAATCCAACTTGAAGAGTTCTAAATTGCTGAAGTCATTTTCTTGGCAGACTTTCCCTGAGTAAGTCTGTGAAGCTACATAGTGAATGGAAAAGTGAATCTGTGTAAAGAAGGACTCTGAGTTGTTTGTTTGTTTGTATTATTACAGGTCACCTTGTTTTCATTTGTTTAAAAGCAAGTAGAAGAGAGACAGGGAAGCCTTGTGGAATGTGTGAGGGGCCAAGGATGCAAGGGACTGGGTTGACTTGATATACTGATTAATAAAGGGATTGATAAAAGCAGTGCAGGAGACCCAGCGTGTACACATGCCAGTGTACACATGCCAGTGTACAGTACTGCTTGCCTGAACTTTCTTAACTTTTCAATAGCACAGAATCAATAGTATTGTGACAGTCCACTGCCCAAAATGAGCAAAGAATAGAAGAAATTCCAAAGTTACACATCACTTTCAAATAAACACAAAAGAATTAGGTAAGAAAATAAAGTTTACAAGTTCAAACCTTAGTGAGAAAAGTCTCCATGGAGAAAGCACAGCAATGCTCGTTGAGACCATACAACACAAGAAGCCCAGGGAAATGGCACAGTAAAGCACTAAGTGCCAACAACACCGAACAGTGTGAGAGGCTGAGGCAAATCCAAAGTTATACCACTGGAAATACAGTGTGGGGTTTTGCTACTTAGACTCACTATAAAATAATTAAGGTAAATTCAATTGATTTTAAATATATCTCAAATTATAACATAAAAAGTTTTATAAAAACAATCCTATTTCTAGAAAAACTATGATAAGATCAGTTAAGTAATTCAGATTATAGTTTCTTTTTTCTTTGTTTTTGCCATATTGGAGTTTGAATTCAGAGCCTTATACTTGCTAGGCAGGTGCTATACTGCTTGAGCCTTACCCCCAACACTTTTTGCTGTTAATTGTTTTTCACATAGTGTTTCATTTTTGCCTAGGGTTAGCCTTGGACTGTGCTACTCCTACATACAGCTCCTGCATAGCTGAGATTAGAGGAGTGTACTATCATAATAAGTAACTTATTTAGTGAGGTAAACATCCTGTTAACTTTCGGTCTGGGCTAGTCTAGAACTGTAATCCAACTGATCTCTACCTCCTACAAAGCTGGGACTAGAGGCATGAGCTATGATGACCAGCCACAAGTTATATTTTCAATATTTATGTTTAAAAAATTACCTTTCCATTTTATAAATAAAGCCTGTTTTCCTAGAGTTTCCCCATTAATCTTCTGAATTCTAGAACCCAATCCTATGATTTCATAAAGTAAAAACAGGACCTGAGGAGTAGGAATAAATTGATAGGTTGTATAAGCTACAAATGCTGGATATGCAATAAAATGTAACAACAATAATATAAAATGATTTTTAAAATAAAACAGGGAAAGATGCTGGCACTGATGTTATATATTATGTTTTGATTTACTGCTTTAATTTTACACTAATACGCCCAGGGAGTTCTTTCCTAGGTCAACTGAGTTTCTTAAAAGTGAAATGTCAATTTTTATTGTAAAGCATTTATCCCACCCATACCTCATATGTAAGAGAATAAGAGATTTGTAAGTGATAAAATAGGAATATGGCTATGCTCTGACATTAACTTCAGATGAGAACAATTTAACACAATTTAAATGTATCTCCAGACTCTACCCACAACTCCACAAAAACATCACAAGATGTGCCACATTATTTGTACAGTTTTCATACCAATAAATACATAATTTTCTGATTAAAATAGCATAAAAACAAATTAGACAACAATATTAGACCCTAGCACATTTGAACACTGGATTCATAGACACAGAAAGGTCTGGCCACCCAAACTCCTATTACAAATTGATTTCAGAGTTTGAGAATTTTTATTTGTTTTTAGAATACTGGGATTTAAAATCAGGGTCTGCTGCTTGTTTTAGCAGGCAGTCTACTGTTCCAGCCTCCTCACCCCTTGCCTCCCTTTTTGTGCACTGGTTATTTTTTGAGATAGGGTCTGGGACATGGCTGAACCATGATCTGCCATGGGTCACGACAGGCATATACAACCACATCTAGCTTATTTCTATTGAGATGAAATGTTGAAGATATTTCTGTCCAGGCGAGCCTGGAACCTATATAGTTTAGGACAACAGCCATGCATCACTACATTGAACTACAGGTTGAGAATGGGTCTTATAAACTTTTTTGCCTGGATTTTCCTCAAAGTGTGATCCTCCTTTTCTCTGTCCGCAGAGTAGCTAGGATTATAGGTAGGAGTCCCTGATACCTAACTTTATAGTTTGAGAATTTTGATGTTACAAGATTAGAGTACAAATTTAAAAGAAATAAGTTCTTCCTCTTGATGAGCTAAAGTAAAATTGGCTTTAGCTAACTAAATCTTGCTTATACCAAGACATTATGTTTACTTATGAAAACATAAATTTCACCTTTCACACATAGATGTATGGTGGATCTGGAATTGGTTTGTGGTTGTTTTAGGGTAGATACCCGTTTTTCCAATATGGGGATCTAATTATCCAACAAGAATTATTTCATTTAATGTATTTATTTTTAATTATAGAATTACTTTGGAGGTGATTAGTATTATATCAAATCAATACCAGTTAAGGTAGCACATTTGTTTCCTAGGGCTGCCATGACAACTTATTATACTTTTGGTATTAAAAAAATAAAAGAAATTTATCTGGTATCAGTGGCTCACACCTCTAATCCTGAGGTGTGACTTCCTCTTAGCTACAAGTGGCTGTCAGTAGCCAATGGCATCTCTGGATTTATGGATACATAACTCATTGTTGACATGTCCTTCTCTATGCACCTTTGTCTCTGAAATTTATCTAGTGTTCTGAAGATACCAGTCATTAGATTAGATGGCAATTGGGTATAACCTTGTTTTAACCTGATAATATCAACAAAGGGCCTAAGTATTTCCATATACTACATCATCCTCAGGTTCCAAAGAGACATGAATTTGAGGGAGAGGAAACACTATTCAATGTAATACAGGTAGCAAGAAATGAGACTCATATTTTATCCCACTACAAAAGAACTATTGTTGGTTCTAAGTATATCCTAAAAGGAGGCAGAATATATATCAACTCTGAAGCTGTCCAGCTAGTTAGTTTTGAGATGGCAAAATATTCTTCCTCATGCCTCTCTCTACTAATTCTATTCATTTTTAGTCTCTGAAAGCAAAGATATTAAACTCAATTCAAGGAGTTGGGCCTTTGGAATCTTTTACTATTAAAATTTAAGTAACTTTTTTTCCTACTGCATCTTCATGCTAGGTAGTTCCCAGTTTCCTAGAATGCTTTGTGTTTATAAGGAACATACTTCTTTAGAGTGGGACTCAGGGTGGATAAAGGAGAAGGACCTTAGGATTAATATGTGTTTTAAGATCAATGACATTTTCTTAGTGTCACTATGGGCCAGGTCATGTTCCTAGTACTTGTTCTTATTAGAGCTGATATGGAATGGAAAATGATTTTTTAAAAATCTTAACTATTGAAAGAGATCTCAGAAATTTAGCATTATCATCTCACTAATAGGTAGTCTCTCTTGGGATCAGAACAGAAACTTCTGGGGAGTTGGTGCTTTGCAACTCCACATGGCTCATCTCTGTCCAGAGGTCCTCCCTCAGGGAGAGTCATGCACGTGATAAGACAGCATACCACAGATGATTGTGCAGTAAGACAAGACAGGTAGAGAGTTTCTTTCAAAAAAATGATTTAACCCAAGCCATTCCTTTTGCCAGAGAGGTCACCAAAACTACAAAAGATTATTCTAATTCCTAGTCTAATACTTCTGTCCTTTTCATAAAACTTGCTTTTGCCTGGGATCTTGAAAAACCAACTTACAGAGCATGCCAGGAATATGTTGAGTTAGAGAATCGATATAAATAGTTTATCATTCCTTCCCAAGCTTTTAAAGAGTCAACTAGCAGTTCAGTATTGAAAGTATCTAAAATAACATCTGTTAAGATTTTTTGGTTTATTTTTTGAAGCAATATTAGCGTTTGAACTTAAGAGTTTTGCACTTGCTTGGGAGGCCGTCTACTTCTTTAGCCATGCCTCCAGTAAGATTGGTTTTAAGGTACAGTATCAAGAATCCTTTAGTGCCTGCCGAGACATTTCTACTCACAAGTATCACTTCACGCTGGAGGAAAATCAGCAAGAAGCTTAAGCAGGATATTTTTAGTACAAGCAACTGCCTTTGTATACTGATGACTAGGAAATTAATAGGTATGCTGACTTTGAACAAAGGGTCCATTTCAAGCATTCTTTGTATAAAAAGAAAATAGCTCTTCAATAGAGATATTTCTTTTCATATAAGCTCATTTTTGAGATCTTAGTACTGTATCTTAATACTGAAACAATACTTCTTCATAGGAAGCCTTTATCATGGTGAGAAATGGATTTGATTTAAAGTAAAAATTTCAGAATCAAGAAAATGAAGAAAATGGAATTCAGCTGGTTTGTTTTTTGTTTTTGTTTTTAGCTGAATCGAACAATATTAAGAGCAGCCAACAATAGAAACTGGCCAAAAGGCAGACTTACCACTAGTCTTGAAGCCAGATCCATGTGTCCCAGTTTTTCAAGAAGGTTATAGATGAGGTTTGTTTGGTACAGGGCTTCAGTGATAGGTGCAGTATGGTTCTCATTTTTAAGATAATCAATCAAGTCAAAGGCCTTCTTCAGAGATACCTTGCCTAGGCTAAAGAATACAATAGGAAAGGTAAACATGATGCGCTATGCAGAACTCTAGGCATGCTGGAGGGAAAGCAGCATGGCTGGATGGCAAGTTTTGTAGATTAGAACTTTAAGTTTAGAGTGGAATACTGTAATGCATAAACTAGGATTACTGTCTTTTAAGTTGCTCATGGGCAAAGTTGAATTTTAAATACACATCATACCTTATTTTTTTATTACATAAGCCACCTGTGCCACTGACTCAGTAACAGCATGACAATGTCTTAGATGAGAAAAAATTAGTATCAATTTTATTTATTAAGTACTTATATTTACTAGAGGAGGAAGGGCATAGAAAGTTATATGAATCAGGTAAGAAAAATAAGTTTTCTGAGTGCCAATGGCTCATGCTTGTAATCTTAGCTACTCAGGAGGCTGAGATCTGAGGTTCAAGGCCCAAAGCCAACCTGGCAGGAAAGTCTAAGAGACAGATCTCAATTAATAACCAAAGAACAGGAAGAAGAAGTATGGCTGAAGTGATATATTGTTAGCCTTGAGCACAAAAGTGCAGGGACAGTACTCAGGCCATGAGTTGGATAGTGCCAGGCCCCAAATGCTGCACAAAAAAAAAAAAAAAAAAAAAAAGAAAGAGGGGCTGGGAAGGTGGCTCAGTGGTAGAGCACTTGCCTTGCATGTATGAGGTCCTGGGTTCAATTCCTCAGTACCAAAAAAGCCAGAAGTGGCACTGTGGCTCAAGTGGTAGAGCGCTAGCCTTGAGCTGAAGAGCTAAGGGACAGTGTCCAGGCCCAGAGTTCAGGCCCCACAGCCGGACCCAAAAAAAAAAAAAAAAGGAAAGGAAGGAAGGAAAGAAGGAAGGAAGGAAGGGAGAGAGAGAAAGCAATCAAGCAAGAAAAGGAAGGAAGGACAAAAGGAAGGAAGGAAAGAAAGAAAAGAAAAAAAGGGAAAAAAGAAAAAGCATTTATTTTTATATGGAATTTTTCTGCATAATTTGTTAAGGAAAGATCCACTTAAAAATTAATCAGTGTAGAATTACAGCAGTGGTGGTCACAGTGGTATAAGAAGGCTACTTCATAAAGAAGAAACTAAAATGGGAAGGTCGAGAATAGTCATATGAGATCCATGTGAATGTTTTCTATGCTTCTAGGCCTATTATCAATCTCAACTGGTAATCTCTTTAGAGGATATTTTTACAAGAGGCTACTGCCACTCTTGGCACTGGGATTCTCTAATGCATGAGGAGGAGCAAACAGACATAGGCTCAGACCACCAGCCATGTGCATCATACCCATAGATAAAAACTAAACTTCACACTTACACAAACCAATGCTTGATAATTCTCTTATGAAACAACATAAATCCTGAATTCCTACAGTAACTTATTCAGCAAAATATGCATCCTTCTTGCTGATATCTAGTTTTGAATTATTATGAAAGTCTGTTTCACATAGCTGAATTATTGGCATTTTGTTTGTAGTTGATGTTTCTAGATTATAAAGTCTCTGCAAGCAAAGGACAGCTCTTGCATTTCCCTCATCTTGGAAAATGAATTGTAACTGAGTCACACTTAGCAGTACTTTCAACCATTTCTGAACTGTTGTTTTTTTAAAATTTCACTAACAGTTTTTATAAACAATAGTGCAAACCAATTATACTCTACCCTGCAAGTTCAAAGATGTTGTTGATGAGATTGGCTCGGTCCTTGTCACTCAGAACATAAGGACTCATTTTCAACTGTTTGATCAGTGCTGCCCAGTCTTCATCTGCATAGTGTACAATATAATAGCCAGTCATGTTTGTGTTGACTTTGACCCACTGCACTTGTTCTGTAAGGTTGATGACACCTAAGGAACAAAATGAGACATTAAGTAAGAACACAAGGGAAAACAGAGAGTATTTTGTTTGTTATCAGATGAAACACCACATTTTTTTTTTCAGAACTGAAGACCAAACTCAGGTACTTGTCCTTGCCAGGCAAGTACTCTTCCACTGAGCTTAATCTCCAACCCATAGTTTTATATTTAACTACCTGTACCTTTCTGCAGTTATTTTCACTTTAACAAAGGTCACCACACATTCACTGAAGAATTATTTATTTATCATACATGATTGGCTCTGGGTTAGCAATGGAGCACACATGGTAAAGGTAGATACGTTTCTGCTTTTATGGTGTAATATAGTTAAGTACAATATCATGTAAATGGCACTGATGGCAAAAGAAAATATAACATTTGCTTGGAGAAATATTTCACCCCAAAGAGAGGGTGAGGTTTCTTGGAAGAAATGACAACAGAACTGCCATTCTTTTAAGTGATTTGTTCTTTTTAGCACACATAAGTGTTAGCCAGGTGAAAAAGTTTTGTGGGGACCTTTAGTGTTTATGACCCTAAGAGAATTTATGTACGGTATCCATGTACTAAACTTGTTCCCAAGTTCATTATGGCTGAGAAATGAGGGACAAAGGTATATAGAGTAGGGCAGGAGGAGAAAACAATAGACAGCTATAGTCTTGCCTTTTGTTATGTTTGTAAAGGAAGAATAAAGCAAAGTTACATGATTCAAAAAGTTACATGATTCAAAGCTAGCAAAATAAATGAGTAGGAAGGCTTAAGACTTTCCTGGGCACAAATATGAAATAATTGACATAAAAGAATAGAAATGTTAGATGTGCTTTTTGGACCCCTACCATTAGATATATAAATGCTGGCACAATTGTTAGAAATTTCTAGGGAATTTTTTCAACTAAAATACAAGTAATGAGGAACCGACAACAAAATAAAAAACTTTTAAAAGTCAGCAACAAGAATATGGATCCATTGTAATAGCAGTATGTTTTTAGGTACCCAGAGATTCACTATTTATTAGAATATAAGTCCTCTATGCTTCCTGTTTTGTTACTGCTAATACTGCAGTCCTCAGAGCAAAGTACCTAGCAGGTGCTAACAAGATACTGATTAAATTAATGAACAAATTAACAAACGATGGTTATGACATGGGAAAGAGTTTCAAATCAAATCTGAATAAAGTATGTATATAATTCTGATATAATCCTATTTCAAAGTAATAAATACTTAAAAATTTTTAATTATAAGATAAAGAAGAGTACAGATCAGGGAAATAATCCAATCTGTTAGCATCTTGGAGTATATTTCTTGTCAAGCTT
This sequence comes from Dipodomys ordii, assembly GCF_000151885.1. NCBI lineage: Eukaryota > Metazoa > Chordata > Mammalia > Rodentia > Heteromyidae > Dipodomys > Dipodomys ordii. The sequence continues at coordinate 4,252,889 of NW_012267275.1, read as the reverse complement.
TTTTCTATATGTGTTTTAACTAATATACACCATACAGTGGAATTACATGCAATTATTTATCCCACAGTTTCAACTACCAGGTCTCCCTCCTTTTTTCCATTTTCTTTATATGTAGTTTTCAAGTATTAAATACCTTTTAATATTCCATTTCAAGACCTATTACAGTACTCCTATTTGAAGAATTTAGATGCTAACATTTCACATTATAATAATTCTTTAGTAAAATTTTGCAGTTATGAAATGCTTCAGAAACACAATTTTAAAATGAAGTACATATTAGTACCTATAGTTTTATTGCTTGTCAGCTTCAAATACATGAATCAGTCAAATACATCAAATTACCTTTGTTACTTCTGTCTATTGTTAGTATAAAAGTTGTTTAAGAGAGAAAAGACTTTTTTCTTTTAAACTCAGGGTTTTGTACTTGCAAGGTAGTTAGTTATTCTTCCACTTGAGCCATGCCTCCAGTCCTTGATCACATACATCTTAATAGGACATATTATTCTTTCTTGTTGAGACAGTCAGTACTAATTTCTATTGTATGGCTGACATAGTGACATATGGAAAAGATCAATCAGATTAAATGCAGAATGCGCTTCTAAGGAATATTTGTGATGGCAATAGTTTGAGCTATTCTTAGCAAACTTATGACTAATAAAATTAGTGTTATTAGTTCCTCCAAAAGTATTAGCACTCTCCAAGTTAATACAAACAATTCTTAGCTTTTTTCAAGAAAGGAAAAGTGAAAGAGCCCAAGTGCTTAAAAAAGGAGACAAGGAATAGGGATGGCAATTACTGCAGCAGATAAGGGCAGGGAATTATGAAATACCAAGTATCTTGGCTGATAAGCAACATGCCATGATGTAGCCAAGTCCAGATGGCAGAGCACAGGAATGGAGCTAAGAGCATCTTTGAAATTATTATGGTCATCAAGTTGACAGAATGAATATTGAGGAATGCAGCCAAAAGCATAAAGCAGGAGAACTGTCAGAGTTTAAAGAATCAATGTTTAAAGAATTTCAGGACTTCTGAGTGATCTAGAATGAAAACCACAGGTATCAAAATATAATAGATTTGCACACAAGGGAGATAACTACTGAAGTTTCCATGTGGATGAAGCTACCCTCATATGCTTTTAATTTATAAAAGGATTAACAGTTCCATTTTTACAGTCCACTGAATTGGAAAAAAATAAGAACAAGTGAGTCCAATCCTAAATGGCAGAAACCCAGATGAAGCGATCTTAATTGTGATTTTTTTCAAAAACCAATGAGGTATGAAATCAACTACTGTTTTACAAAGAAACATTAAAATGGAAACAAAAACATGTTTTTCTACAAAGCTATAAAATTTGATGTCCATTTGTTCCAGAGGACTAGCCTGACACATGTAGTTCCTCTGTAGCACCCCCACCCCAGTTACCAGGCATTACCTTCCCAGCTTCATTCCCTTTCTCAACAGGGAAGCAAGCAACAAGAACAATAATGGCACACGGTAAGCATTTTAATTACATCCTTTTCCTTCTTCTTCTTTCCCAATTTCCTTTACTTCTTGTTAGGTCTCTCTCTTTCTCTCTCTCTCTCTCTCTCTCTCTCTCTCTCTTTTCCTTTGGCCAATCCTGGGCTTGAACTCGGCCTGGGCACTGTCCCTGAGCTCCTTTTGCTTGAAGTTAGTGCTCTATCACTTGAGCCACAGCATTACTTCTGGCTTTTTCTGAGAAGTTTACTAGAAATAAGAGTCTTCTGGACTTTCCTGCCCAGGCTGGCTGGGAACCAAGATCCTCTGATCTCAGCCTCTTGAGTGGTTAGGATTACAGGCATGAACCACTGCCACCTGTGCCTGGCTATTGCTATGTCTTTTAATCTCACAGAAATATTTCCAATACAGTTATATGTTTTTAAAAAACATATTTTTTTCTGTTAGATTTCTCCTATTGTTAAAGAGAGTAAGACAAGAAAGTAGGAATAAAGGAGAAAGAAAAATTTGCAGTATATTCCTTAATATGTAGCTTTGAAAATGGACCTTTTAGCTTTTCTTATGAAAAACAACAAATAATTGTTCAAAATTCATGTATATAGGGAAAAAGCCATAAAGATATTGGTAAAATATAATTGTTATGTGATTAAACTAATGAATTAATCGAGCAACCCTAAAACTAATACGAAGTAGGAATTTTGAAATATAGTACTAGTTGCTCACACCCATAATCCTAGCTACTCAGAAGGCTGAGGATTGTGGTTTGAAGCCAGCCCAAGCATGAGTCTATGACACTCTTATTTCCAATTAACCGCTAAAAACCTAGTTCTGTGGCTCAAGTGGCTTAGTCTTGAGGGAAAAAGATCAGTTGAAGCCAGAGTTCAAGCCCCAGTACAGAGCATGTGTGCACCATAATAATATTGTATTAAACTTGCATAACATAAAAACATGCCTATCGTCACCCTGTCTGCTACATTTCAAGATCAAAAAATATGAAAATGCACTTTTTAAGAGTGCATGTGAATTAAGCATCAGAGTATTAGAAACCAAGAAGATTCAACTGATCTTAGGTCACATATTTTTTTTTATAAGAACATAACATTTTCAACAAGGACTTTCAAAATTTGAATTATAGCAGCAGCAATAGAAGAGAAAATAAAGATTAAGAAGGGAAGTAACCGATATTGCTTTCATTGTATATTGGCCCAGATTCAGTTCTAGATTAAGCTAATTATATTTTATAGATTCCTGTAGAGTTAGAATCTTGCCTGTGGCAAGGCAGAACATTGTAGGAGAAAGACATGGCAGAGGAAAAAGCTGTTCATCTCATCACAGCCAGGAAGCAAAAAGCAAAAGAGACAGGAAGGGGTCAGAGCAAAATACATCCTTCAACGACATGCTTTCAGGCTGTGAAGAGGTGAGTAGTCTCTACCATGTCTCTCTTCCACAATGCTCTGCCTGGCCACAGGCCTGAAAGCAATGGAGCCAGCTGGCAGTGAACAGAAATCTCTAAAACTGTGGGCTGAACAACAGAAATCATTCTTCTTAAATGTCTCTTACCTCTTATTCTGTCACAGTGACAAAAGACTGCTTACTCCAGCGAAGTTTCCCTCAACCCACGCAAGGTTGATGCTCTACTTATATTTTCAAATAACATTCTCTACTTTTCTACTCACAATATACTGAACATACTGCTTCCTTTATACCTATGTCCATATTAGATACAATCCCCATTGAGGGTAATGATCATGGCTGCCTAAGCCACTTTTGAAATATAAAGTTTAAAGAAGATAATTCAAACTTATGAAGTATGAATTTCAAAAGGAGTTTAACAAGGTCACATATTAAAAGAGCTAATACCAACTAATATTTAATGTGTTTCTTCATTGGCTCCTTTTAAATATTCCAGCCATATTTCAGCTGTGATATTAGATACAAAGAGGCAGAGTTATTTCTTTCTCCTTTGGGTAACAGCGTGTGTCCTTCTAAAGTCCCTTTAAAGGTTAAAGTTTTGATGCTGAGCTGTGGCTCAAATAGTATAGACTAGCAGCCTGAGGCTGAATTAGAATCTAACATAAAAGTTCAGAGTTTTGATCTATGAGAGAAAGCAGCATTTCCTTGCCTACATCTACGTTATATTAATCAAGATAGCACAGTACCACCAACTGCTCCTTTTGTTTAAAAACCCAGACTTGCTATTGTTACTGTAACAGTAGCAGCACCATTACACAGCAGTCTGTAGTAAAGTGTCAATGAAACTGGTACATTCCAATATCTCAGAGGGCACTGTCCACTGTTACCTCCTAGGGAAATTCAGTCACATGTACCAGATCACAAAAGGTAACTGTCTTCATTTTTGAGAATCATTACAGTTTATATAATAGAAAAAATATGTTGGGTTTATAATTTTTATTGAAGGATTTTAAAAGGAGGATTAAAGACAAATATTGAATCAAGTATCTATCAACAAGGGAAGGCTAATCAATTATTATATTACTATTGTTATTGTTGTTATTATGTAAGTGTGTATGTGTGTGTGTGTTTGCTAGTTCTGGGGCTTGAATATAAGGGCTGGCAGCTATCCCTAAGCTTTTTTGCTCAAGGCCAACACTCTATTGTTTGAGCCACAGCTCCAGTTCTGGCTTTTTTGGTTAACTGGTGATAACCGTCTCACAGACTTTCCTGACCCACATGGCTTCAAACTGTGACCCTCAGACCTCAGCCTCCAGAGTAGCTAGGATTACAGGCATGAGCCACTGGCGCCCTACATACTGTGTCTTTTTTTTTTAAGGCACATTACAAAAACCACATGTACATGATGATTTCAATCAAGTAGAAAAATTATTTTTTAAATGCAAAGAAAACTTAATAGAGTACTTATGATGAGAGTAAATCTTGTTCTATTTAACATATTTTATGTAACATAGATAAACTATGTTTAAAGACAAGTTTTTTCAATAAGAATAATGTTAGTAATAACAAGTAACATTTCTACAATACCTATCACCCACCAGGTGTTATTTTAGAAGCTTCATATAAACAAATTCTCATAATTTTCACAACTCTATTTAGTAGGTATAATTACCATCTCTATTTTACTTTCTAGAGGATGAGGCTCAGGGAAGTCAAATAACTCGCCTATAATCACACAAGGGATACATGGTTAGCCAAAACATGAATTAAGCAATCTAGCTCTATTCACTTCTCAACGGTGTATTTACTTTTCAAGCATACAGATTTAAACATAAGCTTCAAATTCAAACAAGAACATTTCCTCTTTCTTTCAGAAATCTAAAACATCATTACTGATTCCTACAGAACTAAAGAGCTGTATGTACTTTTAGTATGTAAATTAAAATGATACACGGTATGGCATATCAGAGTGGCATTTAACAGATGGTTGAAAACTCAACTGCTTTTTATAGACTCCTTATGGGTCAGCATATACAGATTGAATATCCTTTATCTGAAATACTTGGGACCAGAAGTATTTCTGATTTGAATTTGTTTCAGATTTTGTACTATTTGTACAGATTTTACTGGTTACACACCCCAAATCCAGAATCTGAATTGCTCCCAAATCTGAAACATTTTGAATGTTGTATGGTGCTCTAAGTTTCAGATTTTGAATTACTTTTAGGTATGCAGTAAATTTTATGATCACTTTCATCCCTGCCTACCATAATTGCTTACCTCAACTTTTTATTACCAAAAGTATTCCATATAAACAGGACATGTTATAGTAAGTGTTTACTATAAATGTAGGTCCCATAAATCATCAACCATACTTATGTCAATGAATTTGTCATATACCACCTGTAGGAAGTAGACAACAGGTTAGTGCTTTAAGAATCTGCTCTATGGGCTGGGAAGGTGGCTCAGTGGTAGAGTGCTTGCCTTGTATGCATGAGGCCCTTGGTTCGATTCCTCAGCACACATAAGCAAAAAGAAAAAAGCCTTGAGGTGAAGAGCTGAGGAATCTGCTCTACTTTATTCCTTCTTAGTTTATAAAAAAGGTTATTTATCCAGAACATTTTCTACCAAGATAGTCAGCACATTCCCTGCAAATTTCTGTATATACCTTACAACTTAGGACTAATTCTGTGCATATATAGAATCAATCTCATTTTAGTGATGTCTTGGACCAGTTCAGAGCATATACACACTGGAAATCAAATCTCTTATCTGGTGTTTGGTCAGCTTTTTAAAATTTTATTTTTTATCAAATGATAATTATAGTCAAACCTGATTTCTTGTCCAGTAATGACACTGATTGATATTTGGAATAATTTCTTCCATCAGTGACATAGGAGATTGGAATATGCCACAGGTAGCTGTAAAAAGAAAACATTGAAGTATTATTTCTCTTTCCAATCTTTCATGATTTGCTGAGTTTGGAGCAGAAAGGTGAAATTTTTCAAAGTGCTCCTAGAAAGGGGTAATCTTGTGACATTTCATAAGAACCTATAAGATTTTTAGAAGTACTTCATTTAATGAGTGCAAAAGAGACAATACAGCCAGGCACTGGTGGCTCACACCTGTAATATTAGCTATTTAGAGGGTTGTGATCTGAGTATTGAAGTTTGAAGCCAGTCTGGGCAGGAAAGTCCTTTAGACTCTTATCTCCAATTAGCTCCCTTAAAACTGGAAGTAGAGCTATGGCTCAAAGTTGTACAGTGCTAACCTTGAGCAGAAAAGCTCAGGGACAGTGCCAAGACCCTTAATTCAAGTCTCATGACTGATGAGAGTGAGAGCAAGAGAAAGAGAGAACAGAAAGAAAAAGGAAAAGAACCTTGCATCCGAGGGCTGGATTTCATGCTTCATATTTAAAAAGAACCTCTCTTGTTGTATAAAAAGTTCCATTCCTTTCCTCTGAACAGTCACTAAAGGAAATCCTTTCTGCAGAGTCCATGTTTTCATCATTTTCTTTATATCTGGCGTTTTGTTTGTTACCTATTAAAAAAACAACATTTTTACTTAAATAAAATTAGTTTTAGCTCTATAGTTTGTCTGTAACCTTCCCTTTTTCCCTAGCATATTTTATGAAAACATATTATATGTTAATATAGTAAAGAAGCATGAATGCTAAATTGAATTTGTATTTTTGTTTAGTAGGGTTTTTTTTTTTTGCCCGTTATGGGGCTTGAACTCTGGGCCTGGGCGCTGTCCCTCAGCTCTTCATCTCAAGGCAAGCGCTCTACAACTTGAGCCACAGCGCCACTTCTGCTATGTGGTGCTGAGAAATCGAACCCAGGGCCTCATGCATGCAAGGCAAGCACACTACCACTGAGCCACCTTCCCAGCCCCACTGAATTTGTATTTTTAACCAAGGTAATTGGCCAATTACTAAAAGGAAAGTAACCTAGAACAGAACTGAGAGTTATAGAAGGGTATGAGGAGGGCAGTATGATGAAAAGCAGCGTATCTGTTATCAACGTGCTGAGAGTTAAAATTAAAATCATTAAATTTATTAAGATGAAGGGATAAATTCTCTTTCTGAACATAACATCATTTCAGTGATATGATTACATGTGCTCTAGAATGGCTTCACCTCTACTCAGAAGTTTCTTCTTGTCCTCCTACCTCTACTCCCTCAGTTCTGGTCCCTTAAAGGCCCATTCCCGAGGAAGTGCCAGCAAGCAGCAGCAGTAGCAGAAGCATCCATTCCTTTGCTTTGAACTTTCTTTAGGGAGCAACTATAAACACAGTGATTGTCATAGATTTTATCTCCCAGAAAACACATGAACTTATTGGTAAAATAGAATCCAGTATCCTAAGTCCGCAGACCCTATAAAGCCTGCTGTCCCTAAGAAATCTACGACTATCAGTAACCAAGAGGAAATTTATAAACCACTACTTTAAATAAGGAAGGCTGAATGTATGATATAGATTATTTTTCTACTTTATACAAATTTGAATTGTAAATAACTAAGTCATCATGTACCTAATTTTGTGATGCTACATTACTATTGCTGAGCCTCCACCAATAATCACATGCCCACTAATTTAGGGTACAAAAAGATAGGAGTGGTTCTTTCCAAAGTCACTGGAATATTAATCTTATATTTCTATGTCTCTGAACTTTCTGGATTTGAGGCTGGGAAAAGAAAGCAAGGGGCTGCTTTATGGTATGTGAAAATTTGATGTGGATGCTAAAAAAGCTGAAGGTAACAAGGTTGAACTAGGACACCACAATGTAAAAGTTACAGTTATTCACAAAGGCAAAAATACATTCTACATGTCAAAAGATGAGGAGAGGGTTAAGAAAGGGTAATAGAGACAGTGTGAATTTGATGGATTTTTACAGTTATATACATGAATATATATTTATACATGTATATAATTATCACAGTGGAGCTCCTTTGTACAACTAATTTGTACAAAGTGTATAAAGTAAGTGAAATGGCTTTCAAGATGGGAAGGAATGGAAAAATAAAAAATAAAAGTTAAAAAAAATGAAATGGCTTGGAAATGCTACTATGTGACTAGAGGGAAAAAAAACAATGATTTGGAAGTGTTAGTTAATAAAATTGATCTTTCTTCTCAAAGAGAACTAAGAAAGCAGAGAAATTAGATCTAGGGGAAAATTTTAAAACATAGTAGGAAACACCAGGATTCAGGAGCTAAGCAATCAGGCATGTACAGGAAAGATCCAAAGCAAATGTTTTTAAACCAGCAGCCATAAAACTGTGTGTTATATGTACTTAGCATATGTACTTGGTATATGCATTTATTTACTTAGTATTTTATTTTCAGGAGGACATGGTCAGAAATTCAGTCAATTTTAAACACATCTCTGATTATCCAGAGTATGAACTATGGCTCTAGATCAGAGAAACAACTCAAATGCTATGCAATCTCAGGGCTCTCACTTAACATACATCCAATAAGGCAGGGTAGGATTATATATTTGAAGCATAACTTTTACTTAATTACCCTGCTTCTTAGATCGAACAAAATCCAAAAAGCACAAAACAACACTAGGGCAGTCTGCAGCTCAAGGCAGTCAGCATGTGATATATTATCTACTGTAGAAGATCTGGATTAAGAAGACAAGAAATTCGTGGTGAACAGTATAAAACCATGAATGGAAGGTGGATTCCATGAGTGAGAAGAGATTTGGGGGAAAAAAAGGATAAAAAAATATGGTATTAATCTATTAACATAGGGAAGACAATTTTCCTTTTCATAAAAAATAGAAGTGGAAACTAAGGCACACAATAATCATAGCTGTGTAAGGCCATGCATATCTGTTCAATACTAAAGACCAGCACTCTCATTGTTGACATTAAATTCAATTTTCCTTTCACAAGTATTAATATAGAAAGTACTATCCTCTCTCTTAAGTAACTACTCTTGATACCATAAGCTTATTTACATATAAACAGAAACTCTTTTACAATAAGAAATGAGTTAATTATCCATCACTTACCTCATTAAAACTATCCCACAGATCATCACTTTGAATGGATCCATAGCTATGATTACGCAGGTAAAGAATGATAGCACGTTGAAACACATCTTCACTAAGGTAAGTTTTCAACATCAATAAGAGAGATGCTCCCTATTCCAAACAAAAAGGAAGAAAATATTAGATTATATGTTATCTAAAATTTGAACTATAATCGCTGTAAGCATGTAGTTTTATATATACAACATAATACATTGTTAGTCTTATTTAAATAGATGCAGACTACATTCAAGTAAAATTATATTAAGGGATCAGAAAAGGAATTAATGGAATTTGATTCCCATGTATGCTAACTGAGCCACGAGCCATTTTGTATGGTCTTATTAGTAATTCACTGTTTGAATATTAGTAATATCATGAATGCTCACTATTTATAAATACATTGTTAATGAAAACTATACTAAATTTTCTTTGGTGTCTGCACCCCCATTCATCACTTAAAAATATCAGGAGAATTCACAGGCAGAAGAAGAAGAAGTTAGCAGAGCTCTCACAAATCTCTTTATAGGTAGTATACTATTTTCTAATTTCAGTATACCATGATGTGAAGCAATAACAACTGAAGAATCACTTTAAATGTGTTTGAGTTTAATGAATGTACATGGAAGCAAGTATGCATTAATAATTCATAACCAGGCAGGTAGGCAACTACTAGGGCAAGATTATTCACTGAGACACATGTAACCATTCCCATTCTGGAAACAGCCACCCCACCTGTGAAGCCTTTCCTGATTTCCATATATATATATATATATATATATGTATATCTAGGTATAGATATACATAGATATATAAAATAGAGAGAGATAGAGTGTTACTTTATTTTTTATTTTTTTTTGCCTAGACCGGCCTTAAATCATGTTCTTCTTATCTCTCCCTCTCAAGTTGCTAGGACAAGGCAAGCACTGTTGTTTGCTATGCTTGCTTTAATTCTATCCAGGAGGATCTCCTCAGTCTCTTTTGCTGGGCATTGTTTTCCCAAGGATTAAACTTCCATGTTTCCTGGCGTTTGCTCTATAGATCTTTGGACCTTTTTCCTTCTTTACGTAAAATTACTTCCTAGTTGATTCAACTCTGAAGGTTTTAAATCACTCCCTAATTTACATATATCTAACTGTATTTTCCTTCTAAATTCCAGATTTATCACCAACTGTCTACTTAGTATGTCAAATAGTATATCTAAAATATATTTCATACTATTTTCTTCTTGCCTTCAATAATCTCCATTTTAGCAAATGATAGCTCCATTCTGCAGTTGTTAAAAAATCTTGAAGTTTTTTGACTCTTATATTCTACAGCTAATCTATCAGTTATTTTATTCCGTCAGATTTTACAAACCATTGGAAGTCTATCTTGCCTCCTTCACTACTAGTACCTATCTATCCATCTGTTAACTCAACCTAACTAGTTACTCTTCTTCCACATGCTACTCACAACCAGAGTGCTCTTTTCATAAAGTAAGATGTATCATAATACTCCTCTGTTCAAAAAACTTTTTTCACTTACATTAAAATTAAGGTATTTATTATGGCCTATGATCTGGTCCTTATAATTCTGCTAACTTCATCTACAGTCTTTTTTTTGGGGTGGGGGAGGGAAGGATAGGGTTTGAACTCAAGGCTAGGTGCCTTCGTACACAATAAAATTCCAGACTCCACAAAGAAAAGCAGATCTTCAATATAACCTATATTGTTGGTGTAACTACTGTCATACTATACCTTGCACAAAATATTGACAACTGCCAAGTATAGGTCTTTTTGTAATGAAGTGGAATATTTGTCAGACTCTCAATTGTAAAATAAGTTGCTACCATAGTGACCCATATGCTATGGAAATAAGAGGCTCAAAAGACAATGAAGTCTGTGTTTAGAAAACTGGTTTTAGAGGTAGAGAAGGCTCTGTTATAATACATCCTAAAAGTTTTATGTTCTCTGTAAGAACAGAACTGAAATTTAAATTTTTTTCCTTATTGGCAATTTCAGTATGAGCTTCAGAATCACTACAGTAACTAACTGGGATACATAATTCCCCCAGATCCATATAGGATACTTTATAAGACACAGAGTGTATGCCCCAAATCACAGATAGTACCAAAACTTATAGAGACTGTGTTTTTTCCCTGTGTGTGCATATTTAGGACAGTTCAATTTATAAATTAGGCAGCAAGAGATTAACAATAATAAGAAAATTAATTATAATAATATACTACAGTAAAGTTATATGAAAGTAGAAGTCCAGTCTATCTCGAAATACCTTTATTTCAATTGCTGATCTTAGCAACTTCACCATATAAAATTTTTCTTTTATGAAGATAACAATTTTTAATTGTTCACTTAAAGGAAACACTAAGTGTTAATCAAACACATGTGCTGATCTTGATAACCGGGCTGGTTACTAAGCAGCATACATAGCATGGATATATGGAAAAAGTGGATGATTCAAGTCAGGGCAAGACAGATTGAGCTGTTTCATGTTACTTGTTTATTTCCAGATTGTTCAATGTTTTTCAAAGGCTGCTTAACTCCAGGTAAGTGAAACCATGGGAAGTGAAACCACAACTAAGGGGGAACTAATACATACATCATGTATCTAATTAAGCTCCTAATTTCCTTGCTCATTATTAACAGTGCTATAATTTTCCCTGATAGGCTTGAATCTGTAATTCAGTAGCAATTTCTTAACTTTAGCTCTCTACCCACCAAATCCACTTTATAAACTGGAACCAATTTAATGTTTGTAAGGTTTCTCATCACTTACAGAAAAAAAAAATCTAGATTCAGGACTTTTGCAATACAATCCATCCTAGCTTCATCTTTCCTGTATTCTTTGCCTATGGGTAGTTTTGACTTTTTCTCTGTAGGCCACATCATTCCATTCCTGTCCTACCCTACTTTCTCCATTCCTCTTTACTGATTTTCTTATTATGTAACTCAGCTCAATTTCCACTTTCCTTTAGATTCTCTTTCAGCATCTCAGGCAGAAGATATTCTCTGTATTATTATAGCACATATTTCCTCTTGAATTGCTTTTGATTATATGAAATATCTCCTCGCATGTTTTATGTATTTTCTTCTGTATCTAATGCAGAAATTTATTAACCAAGTAATCTGACAGATCCCACCCCAACATAATATTGATATCTTCATTCCTCTTTTCTCAAACCAATGGTGATTCTTCCAGACCTGTTAATATTCTATACTTTCTTCATCCCCAAACCTAGTGTTTCACATTCTGCAGAACAATATTCACTTGTTAAAAATCTCTTTTTGCTTTGACAATCTTAACTTTAAAACATACCTCTATCCTGGTACTGGGGACTGAATTCAGGGCTACCTACATGCTTGCTACCACTTAGACTCATGTTCACTTTGTACAGGTTAGTCAAAAATGTAATTCTCCTACTTCTACCCCTGAGTAGTTAGAACCATAGGCCTGGACCATCACACCTGGCCCTAAAACATACCTCAATACCCTTCTTATTATATATGCTGCCTATAGATCTACACACTAAACCAACATTAGAAGATCTTGTTTAACTGAATGGAACACTAGTCACTTAAAAGAAGACAGAAACAAAGAAAATCTCAGAAAGGAGCAAAATTGCAATCAACTTAAATGCTTAACATCTAAATACTTTGAAGTTCAACAAGATACTGAAAACGAATACCCACTTCACCTTTAACATAATCCAAATCATGCAGACTGTTTACATATGAAACTAATTTGAAGGCTAGTAAGGTACTTTTTTTGTGTGCACAGCAGTACCTTAAAATAAGAAAGAGAATCAAACATTTCTTCAATTTGTTCTGAAGACTGAACAGATGATGATATTGGATGAGATGAATTCAAGGAATCTTTCTTCATGGTTTTAAATCGAGCATCTAAGAAATCTTCATACTAGCAAAAAATGAAACATGCATCATGAACAGTATAAAAGTCAAAGTATTTATAACAATATTTAATGATTTATACCATTTAGTATTTAAAGTCACTATGAAACCTTCACTAAACATAAGAGTCTCACTGGAACTTTTCTCTTCAGGCTGGCTTCAAACTATGATCCTCAGATCACAGCCTCCTGAGTAGCTAGAAGTACAGGTATGAGCTACTGGAGTCTGGCATTCACTAAACTTAGAATGTAAACTTTTTGAAAAGATCAGAAGACTGTGCCTTTTACACATATTCCTTAAGAAATACATTTATAATCCTTATATTTGTATAATCTACCCATTAAAAACCAGCATTTCCTAAAGAAGAGGGAAAAGATAAATTTAACATCTATTACTAAACAAAGTAAATGCCAAGAAGATGAATATTCTAAAAAGGTCAGGGTATATTTTTAAGATAAAATCTGAAATTAAATCTGAAATCTGAGATCTAGTGGTTCATGCTTGTAATTCTAGCTACTCAGGAGGCTGAGATCTGAAGGGTCTCAGTTCAAAGCTAGCCCAGACAAAAAAGTCTACAAGACTCCAACTACAATTAACCAGCAAAAAGCCAAGAAGTATGGATGAAGTAGTAGATTACCAGCCCTGAGCAAGAAAGCCCAGGGAGAGCTTGAGACTCTAAGTGCAAGCCTCACTACCAACACACACACACACATACACACACAATTTTTTTTAAAAGTTGGTTTTAAAATTTATTCCTGATATGCAGTCCAGCTTTTCTATTAAGACAATATGCATTTCTCTTAATTGAGGACCATTTTTAAAATGCAAAATAATACTTAAACAGAACCAAATGAGTACCTCTAGAAAATACATAAAAGCTTTATAAACATTCTGGGCACCACCAAGTGGTGGAACTGTATATTTCATTGCTTAAGAAAGTAGCATACACCAATCAATTTGGAATATCATGATTGGTATTTTAGCTAAAAATTAATTCCTCCTATTTCTTGACATTTTAAAATAAGCCCTATACAGAAATTTCAAACTGAAAGTTCTCAGATTTCTTCTGCAAGTACTTGGATCATGTTTCCACAAGGCTAAAGGAAGGTCAGAAACTTTTAGTGGTGGGAAAGACACTTGTACTTTCCCACCCAGTACTTGAATTGTTGTGAGGATATCTATTACATCATGATTGGATATATCCAAATATCCGTAAGAACAGGGAATACCTTCAGAGAGTCTAATAACACAGTAACAACATCATTATGTCTCTCTATAATAGAATGGCATTCCAAGTCTTAGAAAACCAAAAAAATATGGTTTAAACCTAATAAAGACAATTATTTTTCTATATCATCATGTGCATCCGTATTATAAGAATGTATTCAGTGGTAAGGCAGAGGCAGCATTATTAGAAGAGGGCATAATGTTTTCTTTCTTTACACACAGGGTAAAAATGTTTTATTTTTCAAAAATGACTTTAAATTTATCTAATGCCTTCAAGTAGATTGGCCATATTTGTCAAAAATAAAATGTATCAATTTAAAATATTCATCTTAAGAATAAAAATAATTTTACATAATTTTGCTTTTCAATAAAATATCTCAATAAATAAAAGGAATTTTAATTTTTGCTTATTAAAAGAAATAAATATTAACAACAATGTCCAATATTATTATTGTTTTCTAGAAACATTTTTTACCCCAAATACATAAAAATACATTTCTAGCAAGCAAAAAAATGGTATACTCACGCTAGACAGCTCTTTGAATATTTTTTCCAAAGAGAAATACTCCATGAATGTAGCAAAGCCTTCATTTAGCCACAGATCATTCCACCATTGCATTGTTACCAGATTACCAAACCACTGTGGGAAAAATATACTATTAACAAACATGATATTTACATTTTAGGAACTCTCCAATAATTATATAAGTTGTCAGATTAACTGCCTATAATTAAAGTATCTGAAAAGCATATCAGTGTTACAGTTTAAGCCAACTTTTCAAATTAATTACTTAGCAAAACTTATGCTAATTTACACTAAAAGTAGATAAAAACTCTAATGGCTTAATTAAATGGAAAAATAATCAAGAGTCTATCAGCATATTTGCCAACCTACAAACAACTATATTGGGAAATAATTGTATTTGCTACCTCCTAATAGTGAGACTTTCTAGAGAATGAAATTCTTCTTTTATTTTTTGTCTGTTGTGGGGCTTAGACTCTGGGTTTGGACGCTGTCCCTCAGCTCTTCAGCTCAAGGCAAGCACTCTACCGCTTGAACCACAGTGCCACTTCCAGTTTTCTGATGGTTTATTGGAAATAAGAGTTTCACGGATTTTCTCAGTAGATGAATGGATCAAGAAAATGTGCTATATATACACAATGGAATTCTATGCCTCCATCAGAAAAAATGACATTGCCCCATTTGTTAGGAAATGGAAAAACTTGGAAAAAATTATATTAAGTGAAGTAAGCCAGGCCCAAAGAAACATAGGTCCCATGGTTTCCCTTATTTGTAATATCTAGTATATGTCTGAGTCAAGTGGAAAAGGTCAGATAATGTGATGTCAGGAAAATGAACCGTTAGATGTGTATTTTAATGTTTTTTTCTTTCATGCATGTGTTTCTAACGCATTTATAAGATTATCTCTTTGTTGCTTTGTAGGTCCCTCCCCCACAGTATAACCCCTGCTGATGTCAGTATAACTTGTGGAGGAGATGGGGAAAAACCAGTTGTTTAAGGATACAGGTGGACCTGTTGCAACAATGAGAAGTACAAGTTGTCATGTCCAAAACGAGCTTTACAACGTCGGTGGGGGTTGGTGGGGGAAGGAGAAGGATTGGGATTGGGGGGGGAGGGGGGAGGTTGGGAAGGGATGTGAAGGGTAAACAAAGGAGGAGGCTGCAATGCTTGGTAAGAAATGTACGCATTATCCTGCCCATGTAATTGTAACTCCTCTTTACAGTATGTTTACAAATAAAATTAAATTAAATTAAAAAAAAAAAGAGTTTCACGGATTTTCCTGCCCGGGCTGGCTTTGAACTGTGATCCTCAGATCTCAGCTTCCTCAGTAGCTACAATTACAGGCGTGAGCCACCAGCGCCCCGGGCGATAATGAAATTCTTTGATCTTCTAATATCAGGTAATATTATTTTCTATTATATATACAAACATATATGATAACTAAGGAAATTTATATGTGAGATAATTCTCCTAAAGTCCAAAGGCCCATATTTTCTGTTTTCCTCTAAGTTGCCCAAGTTTGAGACACTCATTTAATGACTCAAACCAAAATCCAATCCAATTCAATTTCTTAAGAAAGCTGACATACATAGATACACAGAAACAGACACACACACACACACACAGACACAGACACAGACACACACACACACATACACCACATACACACATGAAATCAGAAAGATTTTTTTAAAGCTTTTTTCTATGACAAAGCTTCAGAAAAAAAGATTTCTCCTCCCTGTTTTCACTGTATTTGATTCCGGAGCCCTGCAACTTGTATATATATTTTTCTAATTTGGGGAGGGGAAGGGAAATAACAAAATGCTGAAACAAGGACACAGGTTGACTCATCGTAGCAATGAGATGTACAAGACACTATGTTGAAAATGAACTTTACAACTTGCGGGGGGGGGAGGGAGGAGTTGAGGAGGTGGAAGGGAAGGGATGACAGGGGAAAAGCAAAGGAGGAGGCAACAATGCTGAATAGGAAATGCACTCATTACCTAACTCATGCAACTGTAACCCCTCTGAACAGTATCTTTACAATAATATATATTATATATAAGATTTCTCCTAAATTATGTACTTCAAAAATCTTCAACTCAAAAATAGAAAAAGTTGGAACAAAATATTGTTTGAAGCTGGCACTTGTGGCTTAGGCCTATTAATCAATCTACTGAGGATGCTGAGATCTGAGGAATGAAGTTTGTAGTCAGCCTGGGCAGTAAAGTCCATGAAGATTCTTATCTCTAATAAATCACCTAGAGCTCAAGAAGTGCTACTTCTTGACACAATAAAAGGTCAAAGATAGGACCCAGGCCTTGAGATCAAGTCCCAGAAAGGGCTCACAAAAAACTGTTTTTTGAGAATTCTTTTCTAAGATGTTAACTTAAAACCTGTTTTACAGCAAGATGGTTTGTAAGTCCTAAAGAAAAAAATCAGAGAAATACTGTATGTGATAGTAGGTAGTCCCAGAAATAGCAAACTCAGAGGAGATTCCATAAAATAAAATAACCCACTTATAACAGTAAGCACCATTTTATATGCCAGCTTGTCGAGAAATGCTCACAAGGGAGAGTCTGATACATTGTGTTTGAGGCAGGGAGCTAACCAAAGAATTTCCTTTCTTCCTTCATAACTGCTCCTTTGTGACATCCCAAACCATACCCAACACTAATAAGCACCTTACATCTAGATAAGGTACAACTAGCACCTCCCAACAGGAGCAAGGTGTTGAGAAGATCTGATATAGAGAGATCTCATTTAATTTTCTTTCTTTTACTCTATGTCATACAGAGAAAAGCTCAGCCTTCACTGAGGACATTTTCTCTCATCCAAATAAGGAACCCAATTCTAGTAGAAGATGAAAGAATAAATCTAGACCTAATACCTATGGTTTAAAAGTTGAAAGCCAAGTCTGCTGTGACATACTGTAGTCCCAGAACTAAGGAAACCCAGGTAAGAGTATCATGAGTCAAGGTTAGTGGGCAAGGCCTCATCCCAAAGCAAGCACACACATAAAATTGTCAGAAGACAGTATAAAACTTAGGGGAAAAGTTCCTTCACTACAAAGTTATTCTGAGCAGCTAGCATTTGTCAGAAGTGAAACAACTCTGTATTTATTATTAGAAGAAAGCTAGCGTGAGGATTCTTTAAGGCCCAATGCTGCCACATTTAATAACCATGTTATTTTTAACAAATTATTTTATCTAAGCCTAGATTCAGTTTCCATGCCAGTAAAATGGGATTATTATTCACTTTAGAGTACCGATGAGATACCTGATGTGAAAAATATTTAAACTATAATGTCCTATACAAACAGACCATATTTTCATCTGGAAGTTTTGTCTTCGAAAAGCATCTTTATTTCTTATTAGGAAAGAAAGTCATACTAAAAAAGGAACTGAGTGCTAACATCTAAATACAATCTATAACTCTAGGACATAAAGTTGCCCAGAAGTATGAGTGTAACAATGTTGTCAATTAATACCTGATGGGCCAGCTCATGAGCGATGATTTTAGTAACAAGTTTTCTGTCTGCCACTGATGAAGTACTATTGTCATACAGAAGAGTCTCTTCTCGGAATGTGAGCAAACCCCAATTTTCCATTGCTCCTGCTTCAAAGTCAGGAATGGCCACCAAATCTGGATACAACAGGAAAGAACTTCTCATCAAAGGAAATCCCTCATGGAATCAAAATGTTTTTTACACATCAGGCATTCTCCTTAATAAATGGAGTTTCCATGCTTTATCTGTCAGCTGAGAATACTAGACAGACCTCTTTAGGGTAACTGTTCCTTACTATATGAAAAAAAAATTTCTTCAAATTGAACTTCATAGCAGTTTAAGTAGAACCAAATTGAGCCAAGTTTCAGGGCCAATCCACATTGAATAGTACTTAAATCATTTTACTTTCCTGAGCTTCCTTTACATGTTTTCAGTTAGTTAAATCAGGAACTTCTTAGGAGTTAGGGTTATTTAAAGTCCCAACTAAGCTCTCAGCAAATTTCCCCTCGTATATAGTACCTTTGTGATAGCCCCTAAAACTTACAAAGATTTTAGTAGCCAGACTCAGATCCACTTATGGAATCTGAATAATCTAAAAAATTATAAACATTGTTTTAAACATTAACATACTCTCTTGATTTTTCTTTTAAATCCTTTCCACAAAATATTTTTAAGACATCACATCTCCATTACAATTACAATAGAAACCAAAGACATTGTTTGATTCTTACCTAACTTCTTAAGTGGGTATTGAATTTCAAAGTAGTCATGAAAAAACTGAAGAAGTTTCACAGCTGTTTCCAAGGCATGATGAACTTCACCAATCTTTTCCGGTACAACATATATAGAAACCTAAAGGAAAGATCATTTAAGGACAGGTACAATTAAAATGCCATCATATTCACAAAAGCACTTTCAGGACTCAAATATCTAGGAAATGCATGGTTGTATGTGATTTTTTTTTCAGGACAAAACTCTTGCTTATAGTTTTTTATATGCCATAATGTTTCACAAATCCTTTCCACCCATAAATTTCAAAACAAAAACAATAAAAAAGTACTAATTCCTTTTGTTTTCTTAAAGCTACCATGATATCTCAAATTAACTAATTGCCGTAATTTATAAGTATCTTCCCATCTAATTTTGTGATAGGATTATTTTTCCCTTATATGCAGTTGCTCTTACTTAGGAATTAGGAAGATGGTGAGTTATTTGAAAGCCAACACTGAAGTTTAACCCTTGCAGCACCTATCAGAGTGACTAGCATCTAGTAGGCACTAGTGTAGAAGAATCTAAAGTCAATATATGGGACAGAACATGGACAATTATAAAACTGAATTGGAGAAGAACTGATTATAAGTCAACACTATTTTTCAGCAAGTATGGCCTACTAGCTTTTCTTACAGGGCTGGAAAAAATGTTTGTTTATATTAAGTTGTTGGTTTATTTTTATGGATCAAGTTCTAGTTTAAGAAAATCATGTAGTGAAAGGCTCACACTACAAGTGCCACACAGTAACTAAAACCAGCTGAGGGAGCAACAGCTTTATGACTGCTATCATCCACACACTCCAGGGTACATGCTAAGGGAAGAATCATCCCCACTACTTAAATAGGGCAATATTCTTTCCCTCTTTTTCAGTTTAACTGCATAAGGCAATAAATATGATAGAACTATAAACAAAACTGAAATTTGATTAAAGAATTCATCTATCCCTATTTCTGGAATATAATGATTAAAATAAAGGTAGTTTGTCCTTTTGCACTTGTTTTTCTTTTCTTCAAAGAACATGTCCTTTAAGTTCTCACCACCTGGTCCTTATGCTTATTATATGGCTTATTCTAAAATAACATGAGCAGTAAAAAGTAAACAAAGATGAGAGAAAAAGAGGGATGGTTAGAGAAAGGGGAAGAATTGTTTTTCCTTCTATATCACCAGTATGTGAAAAGATTATTAGATTTCTAGTGAAATTAAAATCCATTCAAATAATCATTTACAGATAAGTATTGGCAGGTACAGATAGGTAGGAAGAAAAACAGAGAAGACTTATTTGAAGAAATGGTCAACTCTGACAAGATGTGGAAAAACTAGATCCTTAAGTTAAATGATCACATTCTTTCTCTACTGCTCAGTCAGGAATCTTTTTCTCTCCCTCTCCCCACACTCTTTCCCTCCTTCCTTTTCTCTCTCCTTCTTTTTTCATAGCCTCGCTCATGCTAAGTGCAGGCTATAACATTTAACTAAACCCTAGTTTCCATAATTTGCTTTTTTAAAGAGGATTCATCTAATTTACAACATATCTAACATAGTAGCTACAGGCCACATGAACACTACTCAACACTTGAAATGTGGCTAATTACCCCAGGTAACTGAATTTTAAATTATAACTAACTTAAACCTAAATAGTTGCAAAAGACGTGCGATCCTGTATTGTAAAATACTGTTCTAGAAATTTTAGCATACAAATGTTGCCTGACTAGAATTTCCTTTTAAAATTAGAAACTTGAAAATTACTGGCTTTCAGATATTAAATGAAAAACATTGATAACAGTTAATGCGGAGTAGCATTTCTGCTATAATATGTCATAATATGATCTAAAAGCTTGATTTTCTTCGCAAGGCAATGATCAGGAATTATTCACGCAAAAAAGACTTTCAGAATCTTGTGAAACAGGCTCTGAGATAATTATCACATCAACATACCAGGGTTCCGTTCACATCCTGACTCAGGTTCTTCATCTCCCCCACAATGAAAGCAATCAGGTAAGTACTCATCTTCACACTCTCACAAAATTCATCCTGAACAAGTCCATTTTCCATATGAACTGATGATTTCTACATACAAAAGAGAAAAGACCACACTTCCACAACTGCAGGAGTAAATGACAATGTCAAATACATTGAGAAACTAGAACTTCATATTGGAAATAAGTGGCATATTTTACGCCCTCGTCACAAGTTTTGAAGAGAGGATGGGTCTAATAGAGTTTCTATTTGTTTCTACCATATTTCATCATGAGGGCACAATGGATACAGTGGAAATCTTTGAGAGTTTGGCCCCAATGTGACCTTAAATAAATGTGAGCCATAGACATAAAATTCCACAAAGCCCCAATACTCTCCTATGATGTAGGAAAGTCCCACTTTAAGGAGATATATGCCTGGATATTCCTTCAAATTATCTGAAAATGCTTCACAAAGAACCATTTGAGTATCCCTAAGAAAGCTTGGTGAGGTCAAAAGTGGTATGTCACCAGCTAAGTCTACAGTAGATACAAGATAAAGGAATGGTGGCAACTTGCAGTATTTTCCGACCATGAGTATGTATTGGGACACTAGGCAGGCAGGTGTTCACCTCTTTTAGAGAACAATTAAAGTATACTGGGGGATTATAGAAGAATGGAGCTTTGGGAGAATTGTCCTAGCTAAGAAGGTATTACATTGTCTGCTTTCTCTTTGGGCTGACTCCAAGACATAGAGGGTTTGGTTGCTCCCCCTTCCCCTCACTACATGAGTTATGGGTTCAGGAGGCTCCCATCTTGCTGCACATGTAGCCACTCAGGGGTCTGAGACAAAAAAAGGAACTCTTGGTTCTGTTAGGATGAAAATTGCTCTGTTTGGTGACACCCCCACTGCCTCCCATGGAGAGTTAACCCTCAAGAAAGAGGCTTCTGTTCCTGTTACTACAATAACACAAACAAGATTCTGTTGTATAACATTCTTTAAAATAAGGAAATCATTATATTTCAGAAAATATCACTCTAGAGTTGGACTAATTCATAGTATTAGTATCTGCAGAGCTTTAGTAGTACATAGGACTCACTTCATACTTCCTACCAATACTTTCCCAGTCCAGGTCTCTGTCTTTTCTTAAGTTCTCCCCTCAGGCTGACTTCCCAATTAATCCCAGTTAACACCGTTATTTAATGCTGATTCAAGTATTTTAAAGAAATAATTCATTTACATAATTCTAGTTATTCTTAGTAGATGCCTGGTTTAAAATTTTTTCAGCTGTTCTTACAGAAAGAGAGCCAATTCAAAGATTTTACCTTCGAAGAAAAGAACAGTACCTTAGGCATATTTGATAAAGCAGTGTATTGTTCTTCCCTTACAATCCTGATGATAAATGTGGCCTTAAATGCTGGTTCATCAAAACAAGGAAAAGCAGATCTTGCTGCTAGGGGTTCAAACTGAGTTGCTGCAAAGTACCTATAACAAATGCAAATTCAATCCAATAGTTAATGAACACCTATCAAGGCACCCTGCCAAGTACTAGAGACATTAAGATAAATACATAAAATCTCAGTGATTATAAGATCCACAACTGGCTTGAAGGCAAAGGCCTACAGAAAGGAAAGAAACATACGTGAGGCTGCAAATAATATCCTAATCATGAAAACGAAGTGTGAATGAAGGATAGGAAATAAATTCTGACTAGAAGTTGATGACACTAAGTGAATTGGTACACAGTGTAAAAATGGTCTTAAAACCTGAGAAGTGTTTGAAAAGGTAGAGAAAGAAAGAGTGCCCTCCAGAAAGGGTGGGCAGCACAAGCAAATAGTATATGTCTAGGCACTTTGGTGGCTGTAGAGTGTGGGTTTGAAATCACAAAAGTAGGATACAGCTGGCCAGTGATATCTTAAATATATTTCTAGAAGATCAGTAAGAAAGGTTTTCATTAATTGCTGTGAATCATGTGCACACTGGCTAACCCTTAAATCTACAACCTATACATTTGCGAAGACTGAAAAAAATCCCATTTTCCTATAATATTCTCTTCTCCTTTATTCTCCTTAAAGATGCTTAGGAAGAAAAGTATAAAAAGAACAAATGAAAAAAAAATGTGTTTTTTTTCCCATTAAATAGAGAGCAAAAGCAAATCTCCACATGAGAGATCATTCCACACATAGCCATAGAGTAGTTAGGGCAAGTACAGCTCGCTGATACTGCAACTCATAGTTCAGGGACCACGCAATGTTGTATACCTATAAAAACCACTTTAGATATGTCAGACTTTCCTAGTTAGTGTTTAGGTTTTGCTGTTAGATGACAAATAGAAAAGAAAATGTATAGGATTGAGGTCTGAAGACTTCAACTCTACAATTTACCAGTCATAGGACTTTGGGCAAATCTGTGACCTTTATCTCATTTTCCTTATTCTTATGTTGTGATTTTTGATAGGATTGCATACCCCAAACCAAGATTTTAGTTAAAATTTAGTTAAAATCTACTTGTATACCAAATAGATACCCTGATAGAGATTTTACTATACATGCTGGATAACTTCGAGTCTTCTACACTTGAAATTACTGAACGTTCGTTCTGGTAAAGATGAGCCCAAAAATATTTCTATTGAGTAAATAATAAGGTAGCAAGCAATATACATAAAACAATTTAAACCTATTATATTTCTATCATTCCATATTTTACCCCTTCCCCAATATTCTACTGTAAACAGAATAAAACCAAGATATGAAATTTTATCATGTCCTATTATTCATACAAAAAGAACCTATTTAGAGATAATGTAACAAAATTAACAATTTTATATAAATATAAAAATTATTGTTAAAAGAAATTCAGTATCTAGTCAACTCTTTAAGAAGGATTTTTCTTAATACTTAAGAGTCTGTCTAATCTAGGCTGAATATCTGACATCTATTCTATATTTGCTTTCAAAAATATTAATTCTAGACTTTAAAAAATTATAATTGATATAACTGTGAAAGGGGTTTGGAGAGAAGGAGAAAAGAAGAGGGTAACAGGGGGCTGAATACTATACAAGTTGTGTGTGTATATGTACACGTGCATAAAAATAGCTCAATGAAACACTTTAAAAACTATTAAAAGTAATCCAGGCACTGATGGCTCATGCTTGCAATCCTAGCTCCTCAGGAGGTTAAGATCTGAGGATCCTGGTTCAAAGCTAGCTGAGGTAGAAAAATCCTTGAAACTCATCTCCAATCAATCACCAGAAAACTGGAAGTGGAGCCGTGGGCTCAAGTGGTAGAGTGCTAGCCTTGAGTACAAAAGCTCAGGGACAGTGCCCAGGCCCTGAGTTCAAGCCCCACAACTGACAAAAGAAAGGGTATCAAGAGTGAATGTTATGAATGGATGAATTTGATCAAGGTATACTGTGTGCATCTTTAAAAATATCACAATGAAATTTCTGTACAATTGGTTTTCTAACAAAAATGTTTTTTTTGGAGTTTTTTACTTTTTAAATTTTATTGTAAAGGTCATGTACAGAAGGGATACAGTTAGGTATAAGTCAGGTAATGAGTACATTTCTTTTTAGTTTCAGCACCTTCTCCTCCAGAAGTGCTCAAGCCAATTATGAATTCGCTGGGGGTCAGGTGAGAGAATGAGGACTGGGATAATAATGTAAGAGGAAAAGAAATATAAATTAGAGAATCAGGACATCATGGTGATTAAGTATGTGGCTTCTGCAGTTAAAACGACCTTGGATTTGAGTTGTTCATGATATATAATATTAATATCTACTTCTTCTTGAGTTAGATGGGGAAAATTATTATGCATATCAAATGCTTAAGTAGTTTCTAACTTTTGTTCCCAGTAAACTGGCAATTATTAGCCTCAGACTTTCGGCAAATGAACATGAAGTTCAGTATAGCAGACAATGGCATAAGAAAAACCAGAAGCTTGGTAACTAAAGATCCTGACTGAAATTGTGTTAGAAATAATGAAATGCTAAGGATTGTAAACCAAAGGCCAACACAGTCATCTGTCCTTGCAGAAACAAGTACAAAAGCAAGAAGATACATATGCTAGGTGCAGTGGTTCAAACCTACAATCCTAACTACTCAGGAAACTGATAGCAGGAGAATTGTGGTTCAAGGCTAGGTTAGTCTGCAAGACTCCTACTCAACCAGTAATAACTAGGCAACAGTGGTTCAAGCCTGTCATGGTAGCTATGACCCCATTAAAAATTATAAAAGCAGGTGGCTGGGAAGGTGGCTCAATGGTAGAGTGCTCGCCCTGCATGCATGAGGCCCTGGGTTTGATTCCTCAGTATCCCATAAGCAGAAAAAGCCGGAAGTGGCATTGTGCTCAAGTGGTAGAGCACTAGCCTTGAGCTGAAGAGCCGAGGGACAGTGCCCAGCCCAGACTGGGTTCAGGCCCCACGACCGACAAAAAAAAAAATTATAAAAGCAAAAAGGACTGCGAGAGAGCTGGAGCCATGACTCAAATGGTACAGTACCTGCCTAGTAAGTATGAGACACTGAATCCAAACTCAGTCATGTCAAATAATGATAATAATAGTAATACACATAGAAATAGGATAGCAGCAGTGCAGAAAATGGGTAAAATCTCCTTACTATTGTGCATAGACATTTTTCAGTGTCAGTGCAAAGTGTACAATACGAAATCCCCTAATTACTTTATTTTATGGTTTAAATCTTTATTCTAATTGTACTGCAGAAAGGAACAGTACTAAAACTTATCTAATGGGAATGCACAAAATTTCAAGTAAGACAATAACAAAAAATTACTAGAATTAAGAATTGCTTAGAAAGAATAGTTTTCAGACATCCTAAAAGGTATAATTATAATCTTCTCAACTTTCATCTTCTACCAATATATACAATAGTGTGAGGCCTTTACTTTATTCTAGCAGTCAGATAAATAAACATATTCTGCTTGTAATAGTTTCACAAACTAACCTAAGGCTTTAATATATCATTTGTAATACTCTATTTCTTAACTTTGAGGAATAATATTCCATTTTTCTAGCATGTCCCACAACTCAATCTAGCTCATAGTAAGAGAGTAAGCATGTGGCTAGGCCAAAAGTCACTTTACTCTCATATACAACATCCATTATTGACTAGTACCAGGTTCAAGGACTGGGGGCAATATCATCTGATTGGATGAGATGGCTAAATAGATTATTTAAAGGTCTGTTGGTACAAAGTGACTATTTTCATGTATATTCTGTATTTCTAGGATGATGGGAATTATAGTAAAAGGACTAAAGATAAGAACTCCCAGGCTGTGGCTGCAATCTCAAATGTGTGCTCAATTTCAGATACCATGCAAGAATTGAAATACAGAGACATTTATCATATTATAAATATATATAAGTATTTTATAAAAAGAAAATATAAAAACTACTTATTTAGATATTCTTACAAAGTAGCAGTAAAACTTTACTAAAATATGACCAGCCTTTTCAAGTTCAAGTCACAAGTATAAAACTATCAAACTTATATAAAAATAGACATACAATTTAATACTACAAGATAGGAAATTATAGCAGCTTTTGATCTTTCTCAATTTCCTTTAGAAGGTAAGACTTTATACGCAAGCAGCCCATTTAGCACTGCAGTGCTTTTTGATAGAAGTAGTGGGGAAAAATTTCATAAAAGTTAGAAAAGTCCATTCTATAGCTAATTAGATATGCATCTCAGAAAAATACATTGACTTGTTGTGTTTACTCCAGGCTTGCTCTATTTCTAAAAAATATGATTTTATTTCTTTCAATGGATTTTAAAATTTAAAAAGTCTCTGAAATAATAAAAACAACAACAAACTGCCATGTGACTAGAACTATAGATTTTACTTTGTCTCTTTACCACTTCAAAAGAAGCAGTTTGGGCCTGGGAAGGTGGCTCAGTGGTAGAGCGCTTGCCTTGCATGCATGAGGCCCTAGGTTCGATTCCTCGGCACCACATAAGCCAAAAAGAAAAAAAAAGCCGGAAGTGGCACTGTGGCTCAAGTGGTAGAGTGCTAGCTTTGAGCTGAAGAGCTGAGGGACAGCGCCCAGGCCCAGAGTTCAGGCCCCACGACCGGACCCCCCCCCAAAAAAAGAAGCAGTTTCTTTAAATAGACTTAAAATATTCTTTCCTAAGTATTTCTCTTTTCTCCTTCCTTCTCTAGTGGTTTTCCTCCTCTCCTCTCTCTTCTCTCTTCTTTTAGAGTTCCTGGAGATAGAACTTAGGGACCTGTACTCACAGGAGAGGAATACTCTAATACACTCACAGTTTCCTATATTTGTCTTAATACATTTAGCATACATTAAACAAATGCTAAATGTCAGTAATTCACATACTGATTTATACACTATGATCAGAAAGAATGCTCCAATTGCATAAAGCAGATGTACACAGACCTTTTTCAATAAAAGGTTGGATACTATTACAATTTACAAACAACTTATACATATTGTACAGTGCATCTTTCTAGAAATTCCAGCTACATGTTATGAATACTAATGTTAATGTACAAAGTATGTATGCTGAATACTTTTAAGTTTTATTTCACTTTTTGCGGGACTTGGACTCTTTCAAAGTTGCCATGAGAAATTAATCAGACTTTTTTTTAAGTGAACCAGTAAAGATTAAGGATTCAAAAATGATATATGCAAGCATTCCACTCTGATGCCCTCATTCAGTCTCATTAAACACCTTCTAAAAGTTCTACACCTTAGGTAAGTAGGTTTTAAAGAATAATCAATGCCTATTACTAATAAAAATTCCAAAGAATGATAGAAAATAGATTCATCTCATAAAATATGGAAATCTCAAGATAACTTGAGTTTTTGTAATAAAGAATATAACTCATAGAATCTTCATCTATTTCCTTCCCCCAGAAGAACCTACTTCTACCTCACCATACAAGCCCTAAGTTCTGCCTAAGAAAAGCATTATAGTTTTCCAAAATATCATTTTTCACATAACTTTTTAAACTTAAAAAGATGCATTGAAGCCGGGCGCCGATGGCTCACGCCTGTAATCCTAGCTACTCAGGAGCCTGAGATCTAAGGATCGCAGTTCAAAGCCAGCCCAGGCAGGAAAGTCTGTGAGATTCTTATCTCCAATAAAAACCACTAGAAAACCAGAAGTGGCGCACTGGCTTAAGTGGTAGAGTGCTTGCCTTGAGCTGAAGAGCGCAGGGACAGCGCCCAAGCCCAGAGTTCAAGCCCCACAAATGACCAAAAAAAAAAAAAAGATGCATTGAACGTCTCTGGTATGAACAAAGAGATACATATCAAAAAAAGTCATCAGTCAGCATCAAACAAGAATCACTGAAGAGATCTACATACTTTTTCTCATTACTGTCATCTTTGTAGGTGATGCCATAAAACCCATAGTAAGAACTAGAGATATTTGCTGAATACTCGATCTTCAGGGTATAATTATGCCCTGCTAGAAGGGCTTCAGAAGAAACAATGGCAATTTGTTCATGATACGGATATTCCAGAAGTTCGACTTGTTTTTCTTGGTTTGAAACTGCTGACATGAAAGTCACTCTTGAAATATTATGTCCTGTGCTATGAAGAATGACATTCCAGGTGGCCTGAAGAGCCTGAAGTGAAATTGTCACAGAACCCTTGAATGTCATTGAGGTTAGGTTTGGGTGCAGGTTAAGTTCATAACGTTGTGGCATAACGGCAGTAGGAAGTCTAATTTGTGCCCATGGAAACAATTTCCCATTTGTTGCAAGTGGCTGAATGAGTCCAATTGATTGGTTTTTTTTATGGCAGCCTTCTTTGGTAAAAGTACATCTAGGCAGCAGATAAATCACCATGATCACAGAGACAGCAACTACAATGACAAAAGCACAGACCACCAAGGTCCTGGTAGAGGGTACAGAACAAGCCCCATCTGTATTCTGCCTGTAGCCGGCTGCACTGTTCCGAAGGCCTGAGCTTCTGTTCATAAAGGACATGCCCAACAGTTTTGCAGATGACTCGTAATCCTCTTCATCTTCATCCATCTCATGTTCACCAAGACCTCTCACCAGCAGTCGTGAACCCCGTGGCTCATATTCCACCTCATCAGGCTCTAGAGGATGTAAACAAGGCTCTTTGGCTAAATCCACCACATCTGGTTCTTCCTCAAACATGCTGTTTTCAATCATGTTCCTGGGGAGCTGAAGTCGATCTAAAATATCAGAACAAAAGGATAAAGTTCAGAGTTACAGGGAAATACAATAATACAACATCTTCTGGAAAGATCAAATTCAATCTAAGACTTATTAAAATCGTAAAGTCTAAAAATTTTAAGATTCTGTAAATCACATGACTTACAGTCCCATCTCAGAGCTACAAAATTAAAGAGCATACCTTATCTTGGGGTTCATTTCATCTAACATCAATTTGTCTGACCATTTCTGCTTGACTCAGACATATACTACTTATTGCAAATAAGGGAAACCATGGGACCTATGTTTCGTTGGCCTGGCTTACTTCACTTAATATAACTTTTTCCAAGTCTTTCCATTTCCTAACAAATAGGGCAATGTCATTCTTTCTGATGGATAAGGACTCAAATTGTTTTTCTTTCTTGCTATTGTTTCTACCGTATTTATAAGATGATTTCTTTGTTACTTTGTATGCTCCTCCCCCACGGTATAACCCCTGTTTTCCCTATATTTGATATTGGTATAATTTGTGGCTGGGAAGGGAAAAACCAAATTGTTTAAATAGGGATACATGTGGACCCACTGCAACAATGAGATGTACAAGCCGTTATGTTGAAAAAACGAACTTCACAACTTTGGCTGAGGGGGGGTGGAGATGGGAGAGCAGGGATGGTAAGGGGAAACAAAGGAGACAACAATGCTTGATAAGAAATGTACTCATTACCTTGCTCATGTAATTGTAAGCCCTCTACGGTATTTTCACAATAAAAAAAAACATTAATAAAAAAGATACTTAGATTCTTGATTCAACCATTAAAAACTCAAGCATGAATAAAAGTAGATATGTCATGAAGTAGAACAGTCATGAAATAAAAAAGCTAAACAAACCAAGTAATAGCAAAAAAAAAAAAAAAAGACAGCTGAGATTACCTACCTACTAACTTCCTTAATGTACTCTTAATCAACAATCTAGTCTTTAAACGACTTGTGTTTTAGTCTGCCTGCAGCTGAGTCTGACCCCACAAAGAAAGAAGTAGGATCAAATGGAATGTAGTCCAGGTCTCTTGTATTTGGGCCCTTGGACCTCAGTATTCATATGCTAAAGGCCTCAAACCAGGTTCCAGAGGCTTTGAGGGAAAAAGTGACCCAGTGACTCCGTGATCACTGAGTCACATTCCCCTTAGGGACTACTACACACTTGTTTGCTTGTTACTAAGCTCAAGTGGCAGCAAAACAAGAAGATAGACTTGTCCCAGAGCAAACTGGAGACAGCAAATTATAAGAAAACTTTATTTAAAAAAAGAAAACTTCCTAAGCAAGCAGTAATTTAAAAAAAACAATAAAACAAAAACTCTACAAAAAATTGCAATCCAACATGTTTTCCATGCTTTTTACAGCATTCAAAAGTACAACATACTTCCATCTATAACACCTAAACTATATCCCACCTGAATTTGTGAATCTTGGATGAATAAGTAGTGAGAACTTTGACAAACTACAAAGAATTGCCCCACCAATTTCTTTAAGTCAATGAGAAAAACACTCTCAAAAGGATAAATATTTCCACATATATATCAACAACTCTAGTATTACACCATTTAATATTCTTTGTTTAAACACATTTGAAACCACTACTAACCTTTCCCTACTAGGTACTTTTATCCACGTCTAACTAATTTCTAACCTTCACAATAAATTATATAAAGTAGTAAATATTCTATTGCAGGCATGTAGGAACAACAACAAAACAAACAAACAGAAATGGGCTTGTTTTTATAATCATACAGCTATGCATAGACTTTTTATTTCTGTGCACATTTAACTGACTTCAGAGCCCAGAAATGAAACACTGACACATACCGGGGTGAAGTGTATATGATGACCAGAAGCAACCTCAGTAAAGTTCCTAAAAAAGCAGACTTTCATGGCCTCTTCCTAAGTATGAACTTTAATAAAACCCTCAGATGATCTATATGTACCCAGGTCTGAAAGCGTTGATGCCATATGGCGTGATCCTAATAACAGCCATCACAGTACACCTGGGCATGCTCTGGCATCCCACACTGTTTATGACTCTGACAGGCCAGGCTGCTATTACCTGCTATCCTCCTTTGATCCTTCTGCTTGTATGCCCTCACTTCTCCTTTCCACCTTAGGGTACGTGGTGAGCATCTATTATTCCATGGCCTGGCTTAATAACTCAATAAAATTTCTAGTCATTTTCTAGATGTAGGTTTAGCAAGCAGCTATCTATCCATTTCCTGTTAATGGTCTGGAAATAGAAGATCAGTTACAACCTACTTCTAAAAACTTAATTTTCTGAGCCTCCTATAGTGCCCCACTTTCTAGCTTATATCTATGTATGTTTACTTGAGTTTTGGCAGGCATACACTTCATTATTAGAAAATATTTGAATTTAAAAAAAAACGTTCTTAAACTCTCAATAAATTCTTATAGGGGGTAGGAAATCTCTGTGGTAGTGAGTACCTGAAGTGTTATAAACTAGATAATTGTTTAATTTTAAACCTTTCAAGATTTTTTCTTGTTTTTTTTATGGTTGGTTGGTTTGTTGTTATTGCTATCCTATAGAAAAAGGCTGTTAGGCATTGTGCTTTCTTCTGTGCTAGACCTTGTGTAGACAACAATATGGACTACCTGGATTCATTCCATGTAATATACTTCTACCCAAATCTTGGTAGAGTGTCCGCTCTAAATACTTAGAACATTCTCATGTCTCACATTCCCTTGGAGCTCTATTTTTGAATTAGAGTCTTCATCCAAGTCCTACATCAAGCCAAGGAGTACTCTATACTCAGACCACTTACTATCTCCTGTCTTCACTTCCTTCTTACATCCTCTGAGCTCATCTGGAAAAAATCCAGATAACTTACCTTCATTATTCAATACCCCATCAGATTAACTCTTATGTAGAATTTTAATCTTTCAGTAATGAAGCACATCAACCCATCTGCCATATTTTATTGAACAATGTGAGAATCATACTGTTTTGGTGTGTACAGTTATCTCAAGCCAAACATATAACACCAGGCAAAAGTCACTTTTATTACAGGTAGCTTATGAACGCTATACTTTATGTCTACTTTTTTTTTTCTAGTTGGAGGGCTTGAACTCTGGGTTCTTGCTCTCTTCAGCTCAAGGCTAGAGCTCTACCTCTTTGAGCCACAGCGCCACTTCTGGTTTTCTGGTGGTTAGTGTGAGATAAGAGACTCACGGATTTTCTTGCCCCAGCTGGCTTTGAACCAAGATCCTCAGATCTAAGCCTCCTGGGTAGCTAGTATTATAGGCGTGAGCCATTGGCTCCTGGCTTATTTCTACTTTTTTAAAAGTTAATTTGATTCTTTAATTTTAGCTCAAACTACAATGTAACATATGATTACTCCTTGCTCTAATGGAATTTATTACTACTAAAGATAGTATCCTTAGACAAGCAGGAATTTTCTAAAACCACTTAAAAACCTACACACAGAAGCTATTTAAAAGTCAAATGTTCCTATCTGAAACATTCCACTTTTATACAACATAAACCCACGTGGTCAGAATTTAAGATGTGAAGATATGTCTTCTCATCAGGTACTGCAAACCTGTGGTCCTTGACATTGTCTGTGGACAATGCCAATCCATACACTTTTGTTACCTATCTGACAGGACAGAAAATTAGTATTCAAAAATTTAATTGCAATCTGATAGAATCCTTTTGTGTCTGTTGAATTTAATAGCATTTTAAATGCTTGTTTTTATATGTCCTTTTTCATGTCATTTTTCCAATTATTAATTTTATATGTTACAATATCTCTGCAACAGATTAAAAATTTTAACCCAATAAACAAAAATCAAAAACCTTGGTTCATAGGTTAGATACTTTGAGTTCAATGAGTCATTATATTGAAAACCTAGCTCAAGATAAAATTCTCAACTACAACAACAGTGGAGGTGAAGAGGAAATAACTAACCGGTAAGTTAGGTATATTAAGAGGTAGAGCATACAGGAATCACTGCTCTCTTAGGCCAAATGGACCATAAGAGCCAAGAAACAAGAGATGGCAGGAAATACATGTTAATCCCTTCATACAGTCTGGTTTGAAAAACTGGAAGAAGCAAAGTCATTCATTGAAAGTGAAAATATAAGTTTTCTTATATTATCTTTCTCCTCTCTCTCTCTCTCTCTCTCTCTCTCTCTCTCTCAAGAATGGGTTTCGGAAATGGCATTCTGAATGGGGTATAATATATTTAATATACCGAACAGGTATCTGTGTAGAAGTATTTCATTAATAGCACAGTGCAAAGCTGAATATCTGATTTTAGATGAATGTTTAAGTCCTGACTTTTCTATTAACTACTTTCAAACAGGTTACCTGTTAACTTCAATTTCTTCATGTATAAATGTGGGCAACCTTACAAATTTGTAGGATTGTCATAAGGGTGCCATATGGGCCAGCGCCCAGAAGAGGGATATTGGAAGATGAATAACCTGTGTTTACTATCTTAAACCATGAATGGGAGAAAAGAGTCAAAGGGCATCTGCACTTTAAGAGGGGCACAAAAAAGAAGGGTGACAAAGGAGACTAAGAAATAATGGACTACCTAGAAATAGGAAAATCATGAGCATCCCAGAAACCAAAGGTAAACTTTCATAAGGAAGTACTTGACATTAAATTACTTAGAAAGGTCAGTAAAGTGAGGCCTAGAGAAGTGCCTGTGTTTAGCAACCAAGGAATCAGTGATTCTTCTATCAGGTATGTTCAGTGGAACCAGGGGACTGGGATCCAGATTCTAATTTTCCAAAGAAGAAATGACTAAGGGAAATCATAGGACTAAACTAAAAGTATAACATGCAGAAAAATTAAATCCTTTTTTTGTTTGCTTTAACATGGAAACAAATTAAGTACATGTGTTTATAGTAAAAAGTAAAGAAAGCTAAAAATGTAGATGTAGGCATATAAGAGAGGGGAAATGGAATAACATTTCAGAAAGATGAGAGAGATCACAAAAACTCCAAGAGATGGATTAATCATCATAATGGTAGGCATGCTTCTTCTGAGCCTGGAGGTGAGAGAGAGAAAAGTCAAACCTAGGAGAATGGAAAAGCAGAAGGTTTTGTGTTCTGGGTGACAGGAGAAACAAGATCATTTACCCAGAGCCACAGGCAACTGTGGAGAAGACAAAGGCAGCTTGAGAATAATAAGGACAGGTGACATTTAGGAGAAACAGGGGAGCATTAACTCCATAGACAACAGATGACTAAGGAACTCAGAAAGCCTAGTGGAATTTGTCAGACCATGTGATTTCATAAACATATTCAGAAATATTATCAGCCCAGGTTGAAACAGAAGAGAAATGTTACATTTTATTACAATTATAAAGTTTAAAAAATCACACAAATGATTTTCTGGTTTTATAAATATAGAGAGGAAGTGGTGAGAGGCCAGGGAAAATATACAGATGGTACTGGAAAGAGATTGAGGACGAACTGCAATTTAAAAAGTACAAAAAGCCATGACAAATAACAATGAGCAACTTGAATTAAAAGAAGCAAAATTCCCACAGCTAGCCATCCCATTTTCTGAGAAAATGAAATAGGATTTTCAAATTAACAAGCCAAAACATCTTTAAAAGAACAGGCATAGTATAAGTAAGTATTCCGGGGCAGACACAAGCTAGCTATATTCAAATAAGGATCTAACAATAAAAGTTGTTCTGTTTTTTCCAGCTCCTGTGATATATTTACATGAAGCTAAAAGCTCCACGTATAAAACAGGATTTATATCTTTTTGTTGTTGTTGTTGTTGGTCATGGGGCTTGAACTCTGGGCCTGAACACTGTCCCTCAGCTCTTCAGCTCAAGGCTGGCACTCTACCACTGGAGCTACAGCACCACTGGAGCTACAGCACCAGCCCAGGCTGGCTTTGAACCCGGATCTTCAGATCTCAGCCTCCTGAGTAACTAGGATTACAGGCATGAGCGGATTTATATCTTCTAAACCATTTCAAACTGGAAACTGAAGTAAATTTCCAAAATGGTGGCAAACTATCATAGTATTTGCCTAATAAAATCCTCTTCCATCAAAAAGAGATTTCATCTTAATGAAGGTTAGCTTGATAGAAAAAGAAAATGTAGACTTCAGAAACAAAAACAAGTTGATTCTTTTCCCCTGCCTAAGTCTTATCAGGCAAAATGTGACCCAACCTTCCTAACCCATGATCAAAGAAAAGCTCTTGTCATTAGTCACAGGGCTCAGGTTATGTTGCACATTTAGATATATCCTATCTCTCCAGAATCTAAAAGGCAGTTACTAACATAGAACAAAATGCATGTAAATAATTCCTTTGCTAACACACTTTGTTTGCTCATACCTTAATGTATAGGCAGTGCCATAAAATTCAAACACAGAAACTCCTGTATGCTTTTCTCCCTATTATGGTTTTTTTTAAATATCTGAATATATTTTACCCCTGGTATATTTTGCTTTTCCACAAACAACCTTTAATTTTCCAGACAAGATGCAGAAAGATAATAACCCAAAATCCAAATAAAGTCTTTATTCTAGCTCTCTTCAATTCTTAACCTTTTGTCAGTTTTGTGAAGGAAGAAGTGGGTGACAGGATAGGAGACAAAAAGATCACAGAAAAATGGTTTAGTCTATTAACACCCTAAGTTCGTTTTATCTTTAGTCTTCAACATGAGGAATCAAGATATACTTTTCTCAGCAGTGAGCAGTGGTATGTGCCTGTGGTCCCAGCTACCCAGGAAAGAGTATTTATTAATTGAGCCTCAAGAGTTCTACGTCAGTCTGGGCAACATAGTAGAACTCCATCTCAAGAAGAGGAAAGGAAAAGAAGGAAAGAAGAAGGATAGGGTAGGGCAGGAGAAAAGAAAGGGAAAAAGAAAGAGGAAAGGGAAAGGAAAGGACAGAGAAGGGTTTTGCTTTAAGCCACCCCAACATTCAATTCAATACATAATATTTCTGTGGAAGACTTCTTCATCTAATATGACAGAGTAACTGGTATGAGGGTATGGCTTCTCTTATTAACAACTATTAAATTGCACAAAATGATACAACTATTCTCACATACTAAATAAAGAACAATAATGTGACCCTTGAGAGAAGGTGAGTTCAAGCTCAAAATCATTCTGGTACTCTGCTTTAGGACAATCTCTCAACTGTAATATGACAAGCTGGAGTCCAAGTAATACAGGGCTGACAAGCAGAGATCAGGGTACCAAAGAGGTGAGAGCTGAGTAATAGGGGGAGAGGGCACAGAGAAGTTTTTACAGATTTCCCAAGACTCTTTGACAGGACATACTTATACAAGATCTACAAAATCGTGGTTGCAATGAGGTTAAGATGGAACAGAAATACTATATATCAAGCAATGTAAGGAAATATGAGCAGTCCAAGTTAGCCAGTATGAAGAAAACCCATTAACACCATGGACATCAGCTTGAAACACTAGAAAGACCTCAGTAAGAACAGTCACGCCCTAGCGCAAGTATATTGTACACTCATACTAACAAATTCTAAAACCAAGCTCTAATAAAATCCGTAGGAAAACTGAAGATGAGTGTTGCTAGGTTAGAAGGGCCCAAGAACCACTCTGAGACTTCCAGAGACCAACAATGAAACTAAGCCTACAGTATTGACTGGCTAGTAACTTAGCTGCCTACAAAAAAGAAAAAGAAATTTAAAAAAGTAAAACCTCTATCATGTGTCCTCATTACTGTTCAAAATATAATGTAAAAATGAAACAAGAAAATGCTTCAAGGAAAAATGTCATTAGAAATTAACATTAAGTGGGCCACATTAAATGGCCCAGATACTGTACTTAGCCAAATCTTGAAAGCAGTTATTATAAATACATTACAAAGAATAAATTGAATTTTTTAGTTAAAAAAGAGACTATGTAAATATAGGAATCTCAGCGAAGAACTTGAGATTAGACAAACAAAAGAACCAAAGAGTTAGCAGTGTGCCTCAGTAGGTGGTGGAGTGCCTGCTAAGCATGAGGCCCCAAATTCAATCCCCAATATTGTCAAAAAAATGTAAGGAACAAAATGGAGAAAAAAAAAAGTTGCAGGACTGAAAGATTCAGGAACTAAAATTAAAATGAAGAAAAAAAAATTCACTGGATGGCCTTAGCAGCAGAATCTCTGGAGATACAGAGAGAAAAGGCCATGAACTATCTGATAATAATAATAATAATTATTATTACATACATTATTGTATGTAATACATACATGTATTGTAATACATACATTATTATTTACTAATTTGAAGAAGACACAAAAGATTTTAGAAAAGAGAATAAAACATCAGACATCTAAGTTTAATGAAAACCACCAAAATATTGAGAATACTGCAAAGAGAAAAGGTACAATGAAAATTAAACCTAGGCACATGATAGTTAAACTGCTTAAAACCAAAGATAAAGTCAAAATCTTTAAAGAAGCCTAGGCTGGGCATGGTAGTATGTATCTGTAAATCCAGTACTCAAGAAGTTAAAACAGGAAGACTAGGAATTTTAAGCCCAACCTGCCTAATAAGAAACCAAAACCAAAACCAAAGCAACAACAAAAAAGGATCATGAAAATAACACATTACATGCAAAAGAAAATAATTCAAAGAACACCAATTATCATCTTAACAGTAGGAGCCAGAATATTAACACAGACAACATTTCTAGGAAAAACAAAACAAAAATAAAAACTGCTATCAACTTAGCACTCCATACCCATGAAAATATCTTTCAGAAGCAAGAATAGTATAAAGACATTTTCAGCTAAACTGACAAAATTTATCTCAAGCAGTATAGGAGAAACAAACAAAAGGAAAATTGGTGAAATGCTGGACTTAGCCCTAGCTGTATAAATAACTACATGTATTGTTATCAAATCAAAAACTCCAACTAAAAGGCAAAGAGTATCACCATATGGGAAATAGAGCAAGAACCAACTATACACTTTGCAACTTAAATTTAAAGGCACAAACAGGTTTGCTGTAGATAGAAATTAAGAGAATTCCAACAGTGTAAATAAGATATTAATGCATATCTAACCACAGAGCTTTAAAATTCATAAAAACAAAAATAAAATTCTCTACCACAGAATGTATCGCATTTCTCTTCATACTAGACAGGGCAAATAGCAGAAGATCCTACCAAGTATATCAACCAACTTGATCCATCTGACATCTAAAAATTTTTAAGTAAACAACTGCTGAACACAATAGATTAAAACAGTCACCAAGTCAAAATAAAATAAACCGCAATGAAGTTTAAATGACCAAAATAGTATTATTATTGTCATTGTTATTATTGTTATCCATCCTATCATTGGTGCCAGAGCCTCATGTATTCTAAGCACCTGCTTTATCAATGAGAGAGGTATAATTGCCCAGGAAATAGTTTTTTTTAAAATTTTTTTATTTTATTCTAAAGATGCTATACAGAGGGATTATAGTTACATGAGTAAGGTAATGAGTACATTTCTTGTCAAGCCTTGTTAACCCCTTCTTTTTTTTTTAGAAACCTGTTCTCCTTCTACAATGGAAATATACAATGTATTAGTAAATAATCTATCAGTCAAAGGAATTTCAAGGAATTACAAAAATACGTGAAACAAATTCTAAAATCATATAAAAATGTGTGAGAAATTTGTTGCTTTGGGTTCTTTGATAAAGCTTTAAAATGATTGATAGAACTATTCATTCAAAGAAGATACAAAAAGATAACAAATTAATAATAAGAAAGTTGGAGAGGTAATAAAGAACAGAGCAGAAACTAATGGAATATAGACAGAAAGAACAGAAAATTAAGGCACAAGTTGCTGCTGGAAGGGAAGAAGGAACAATTTTCCTCCTAAAACTTAGAAACTGACATTAAAGCCCACATATATCCATCCCTGATGAATCTCTAAGATCAATCCTTTGCATTTCAAAAGTCCAGTTACACTAATTTACCACGACAAATTAGAACTGGGTCATGCCTAGAGACAGCTAATCTCTTTAACAAGCCCATTTTACAGTTGTCTCTCTCTCTCAAGAACATCTGGCAAACCTAAAACATTCAGCCAGTGGTAACAACAGTTACACTGAAGCTAAGAAAATTCATATTCCATAACCCTTAATAAAAAGCCTTCATCCATCTCTGTATTTGATGTTTATACCATTTGTTCTCTTATTTTTTCTTTCTTTTCTTTTTCTCTCTCTCATTCCCCCTGTCTCCCCTTCCTCTCTCAGTTTAGGGTTTGAACTTAGGGCCTCACATTTGCTAGATAGGTACTCTACCACTTGAGCCAAACTCCCAGCCCATTTTTGCTTTAGTTATTTTTCAAGTGGGATCTCACATTTTTGCCCAAGGCCAAATTCAGACCATGATCTTCTTACCTATTCCCTCATAGTTGAACTTACAGATGTGAACCATCATGCTTCATTTACTGATTGGGTCCTGGTAACGATTTGCCCAGACTGGCCTCAAACTACAATCCTGCAGATCCTTCACCCCCTTTGCAGCTGAGATTACAGGTGTGAGCCACCAAACATGCCCATTTTTTTAAAAGGGAAACCTCTTTTACTATAAATAGCCACTTAAATTTTGACTATATACTTATGAATAGAAAAAGGGCTTTATTGTTAAGCATCTGCTTTAAAAAATCTTACTTCATTAAAATAATTACAACTGTAAGACCATTTTGCAGACACACAAGGATCCTGTACTAGTATAGTTTACAGCTACATGTAATGAATCTCCACAGCTTGTACCTTTTGCTCTGGACCTCAGAGACTTAGTGCCTAAACTCTATATATAAACTAATTAAATCAGACCTTGGCTCTCAGCCATGCTTAAATAAATCTGTAAAGCAATACAACCACACACACTGTCACTGTTTCTGACCAGTACATGAGACCATACACAAGTTAAGCATCTTGCTTTCTTTCAAGCATGTATGGCTGCTAAAGCCACATTACACTTGAACCCTCTTCCCATCCCTTTATAACACTCTCTTCAGTGATGGGCTTTAAAAAAAATTCTATTTATCAGTATTCACAGGATTTTTTAATGTAATTGTATGTGAAGGTGATGTACAGAGGGGTTACAGTTACATACAGAAGTGAGTACAGTTCTTGTCAAACATTGTTCCCTTCCTGGTTTTTCTCCCATTTTCCCTCCCCTCAATCTCCTCCCCACAAGTTGTAAAGTTCATTTCCAATATATTGTCTTGTGAGTATCACTGTTGTATTGGTTCACCCTTTGTCCTTTGACTCACCATTTTGTTTTTCCCCTTCCCTTTCCTAAAATTCCTAGTGTCTTTTTTATAAAGTTAAGGCAGGCTGGGAATGAAGCTTAGTTGTAGTGTGCTTACCTAGCATGCATGAAGCCCTGGGTTCAATTCCTTGGTACCACATAAACAAAAAAAATGAATAAAATTAAATCAAAAGAAAAAAAATTCAAGCCAGTCCAGAGCCAGTGGCTCATGCCTGTAATCCTAGATACTCAGAAGGCTGAGATTTAAGGATCATAGTTTGAAGCCAGGAAAGTCCATGAGATGTCTATCTCCAATGAACCATCAAAAAATCATTAGTGGAGCTATGGCTCAGGTGGTAGAGCTCTAGCCTTGAGCAAAAAATAAAGCTCAGATATAGCACCCAGGCCCTGAGTTCAAGCCCCAGTACCAGCACATACACATACAAACACAAAATTCAAATCTATTATTAATCTAGCAAT
Organism: Dipodomys ordii; assembly: GCF_000151885.1. Taxonomy (NCBI): domain Eukaryota; kingdom Metazoa; phylum Chordata; class Mammalia; order Rodentia; family Heteromyidae; genus Dipodomys; species Dipodomys ordii. Next base: position 4,212,169 of record NW_012267275.1, on the reverse strand, counting down.
TCTCCTCCTCCTGCTAAAACAGTGTACTATGATATTTAAGATGCATAGCTCTCTTTTAGGAAAAAAAATGGCTAGAAGAAATGCAGTGGAGAAGTGCTTATAAGACTTCTAAAAAATAATCCAGTAAGACTTACACATATATTACTACAATTCATTTTCCCTCCATGGTAACTACTGGACAATTAAGGAAAAACAATTTGATTTATAGTCAACTTCATATTATCTGGTTATTCTGAAGTAATCCTGCCAATTTGGAAGATTATCCAGTGCTGGCTTGCTTCATGGTGGCCACTGCATACAGAGTTTTGTTTATAATTAGATGGTGCAGTGTTAATTAGGCTGGTGCCCTGCCAGTGTTCTACAGAGGTTACAGACAGCAATCAAAACACCCATTCTAGAACATGAGTAATCCCACACCACCAGCCCTCTCAGATCTGAAATATGAAAACTGAAAATACTGCTAGTCCATATAGCCTTTTTCCTGAAGGATGAAATAGTGAGTTCCAAAACATAAACCATATGTACTTTTCTAGTATACAGGGTACATATAAATCCTAGTTACTTTTTGCTTACTAAAAATCTGACAAGAAATGTACTTATTACCTCACTTATGTAACTGTAACCCCTCTGTACATACCTTCACAATTAAAAAAAATCATAGTTTTAAAGAAAGAAAGCTTAGGGAAAAAATCTAAGGCCTAGTTTACTCTGTAGAGAAAGGAAATTCCAAATAAATTACAATTGCAAAGTTTGCTTCACCTTTGGAAAATTCCTCTAGGGAGAAGCTCTTATATCATTCATCTTGGCATTCCCAGTGACTAACAAGAAAGAAGCCTGCAAAGAATGTTGAAATAGAACAGTATCTAACACATTAAAATGAAGTATTAATTGATGAAAATGACTTAAAATCTTCAATGTTGGAATCTAGGTTTATTAAAACTTGTTGTAAAATGGAATCCATGCTAGTTACATGCTAACAAAGTCCTTCAGACACCTGCAGTGGGCTGGGTAATAAAAATGCTGGATCTCATAATACTTCAGAGATTAAGGGCACAGGACCATTGCATATCGGACACTAAGACTACTCATTACATTTCCTCTTCTTTTCTCAAAGCTGGTATATAATTTAAATCAGCTATGGCATTAAATACACTGAAGCAAAACCTAAAGATTTTATCAAGGGCCAACACTTAGAAATACTGAAACTACTTTTTCCAATAGTAAAATAAGATCCCAGGATCAAATAAGGTAAGTAGGTCACTGCTTTGAAAACTATGAAGTATCATAATAACAATGAGCTCATTGTTATTAAGTAATTAGTGTAGGAGCATCAAAGTCATAAATGAATAAACATACTATTTACTTTTCAAACAAGCATAGTAAGATTTCCCTTCAAGATACATAAACAAATTTTCTTCCTCACACCTTTGCCTTGAAAGATGGTTCTTAAATGTCATCTGTAACACATCTATAGACAATTCACAGAAATCCAGAAATCCGTTGTTTCTTGGATCCCATAAACACTAGTGCCTATGCCTCTTGATGTCTTTTAGGATCGGCCACAGAAATGCCATTTTGGAATTTTAGATTTTATACAGCCTAAAATTTTTATTTTGCATCTATTTTAGTGTTCACATTATTATTAACACTAAAGCAGTATCCTAAAGGAAGTTCATTTTCCCAGGGTTAATATTGTACCATGATCATCCTACTTTTTTCATAGCTGAGATTACAGGCATGAGCCACAATGGTTGACCTATCAAAAATAAAATAAGATATTAGAGAAATTTAATCTTTTCAAATTTTACATTGTAGGCTACTGTTTAGTGGAATGGTCTTCCATTCCTTAAGGCTCATAAAGAGTTCCAGACATATTAGCTTAATTAGCATTTTGATGCAAATTCTCTAGCTGGACTACTGCTGAGGAATAAGGCTTGGTTAGCTGAAATTAAGAAAATTACATTGTGATATCTTTTCTACTTGATCAACAGCAGTCTAGACTTCACAGAGTTTGTTTTATGATACTTGTATTTCTACATGATGTCTTTCCTGGGTCTGAAAATAGAGACACTATTCACTAAGAAATAATTCTCTTTTTTTTGTATTTTTTATTGTAAAAATACCGTACAGAGGGGTTACAGTTACATAAGCAAGGTAATGAGTACATGTCCTATCGAGCATTGTTGCCTCCTCCTTTGTTTTTTCCCTATCATCCCTTCTCGCCCACCTCCACAACTTCCCCCCCCAACCCACCCTCATCACCAAAGTTGTAAAGTTCATTTCAACACAGTGTCTTAGTGTCTTGTACATCTCATTGTTACAACAATGGGTCAACCTGCATCCCTATTTAATTAAGCATTTTGTTTAAGAAATAATTCTTTTGATCTGTATAATACTGATTTAATTTTAGTGCAGTGAAATGAAACAACAAAGGGAAAGAAAAAAAGGAAAGAAGATCTTTGGGAAGACACAGAAGTCCTTTTAGCAAAATTTGCAACAGGGTGCAATTCACATTCAATTTTCACAAAGAGTAAACCCAGATTAAACTTAAACAAGAGTATTTAATGCTAAGGATCTGGGAGACCTAATGGTGAAAAAGGCAAAGTTCAAATTGTGTTTTCTACCACAGCCTGCTTGGCTTTGTTGTGTTGTGTCTGTTGTTTGAGCTGGAACAAAAGTAGGCTCTAAGATACAAAATGAAATAGATGCAGCCGCCTGTATATTACAAAATCAAACCAATCTCCTCACTGTAAAGAACTGCTGAGTTACCCACTTGTGCTACCATGATGTCCGTCCAAAGGGACATAATAACCACTGCTGCTAAGGCTAACTTGCTTCTTTCCAGACTTATTTTCATATATGCTTTAGATTGGTTTTCTTTTCCTTTTTCTTTCTCTTTGGGTGGGCTATAAACTTAGGGCCTCACCTTTGCTATTCAGGTATTCCTACCACCTGAGCCACTCTCATCCACTCTCCTAGTGTTGGTATTCTGTGAGACAGTGTCTTTTTTTGAGACTGTTATGATGCCCTTATGGTTTATTTAGAGTGCAGACTTGTTTGCTTAACCACAAGAAAGCATATTACTTTAGGTCTTTAAAACTGAGCCTTAATTAAGGATGTTGTTTAAAGGGAAAAGTCATGGTGAACAAGTATTGAAGCACAAGACTTAATGATGGTAAAGCAGTTGTGTTTCATCTTTCCTCCCTTCTTCCCTTATTCTTGCCCTCTTTCTCTCTCTTCCTTCTTTCCTATTCTCCTCCTTTCTTTCTTCATTCCCTCCTTCCTTCCTTTCTTCCTTCATTCCTTCATTGTTAATCTGTGGTGTGTGTCATTTGTTTCACAAGTGTTCAATGAGCACTACGTGTAGTGTAGGTGTCTAGCTAAGCATGCACTAGAAATTAACAAGAAAATTACTGCAGTCCTTGTGCTCAGTCACCTAACAACTATTCCATGTAAAAACTTCAGGAAATTCATAAATTAGGCTGTTTACCAAAGGAAGACATGAAGTAATTAATCTGACCTTACTGCACACATATAACCTCCAGCTTTGGTAATTGGCATGTCTTCTGGGTCCTGCATTTTGGAAATTCTACTTGTATAACAGTGTTTCCCACACTGCTCAAACTTTGGACTAATTCTTCTCTATTTTGACCACAGTTTTCTTAGATATACTTGGTTCTCAATTTCTGTTTTATGTTGTAACTGCTTTCACCTCTTTCAGATAATCTAATTCTAGTATTCTACTTGCTGTATAACTAGTATGTGAAATATCCATTGTGTAATCTACTTAAAAACAGCCTAAAATATTGAATTGCTAATTTAGCTGATTTTATACCATGTACTTTCTCAATTTACGTTTTTAACCACCACAACATCTACACTTAACGGGGTCAATCATTTCACTTACAAATACACATACATGGGCTTTGCTTTTGGTGTTGATGACAGTAAGCATGTGTATTTGTTTTCTAGAATTGCTGCAGAAAAAAATACACAGATTAGGTGGCTTAACCAGAGGATATCTTTGTTCTCATAATTCAGGAAGCTGGAAATCAAAGAGGAAGGTATCAGTAAGGTTGGTTTCTTCTTTGTTCACTCTCTTGCAGCTGGCTGCTTTCTAACTACATCCACACATGGCCTTTTCTATGTTTGCACACGTGTCTCTTTGTGTTCACAAATTTCTTCTTATAAGGACAGCAATAGATGTGAATGAGAGCATACCTAGAGGCCTCAATTTAACTTAATTATCTATTTGAAGACTATAAGTCCACATTTACATTCTAAACTACTTTTGTGAGGGACTTAAGTGTATGAATTTTTAGAGAATCAGGAGGTAGCCACAACTTAGCAAACAAATTTTCAAAAAAGAATTCTATTACATTTTATACATAAAGTAATTGCCATTTATTTAAAGATATGTATCTGGTCAGTGTAAATGATGGGACTTTTTTTTTTAATTTGTAAATACTTACTTCTCTACAGGAAGACAGAAATGAAACAGTGAGTTTAACCCACAGAACTCGCCAGCTAAGTTAACTTCTGTCTTTTGAAGACAACCTCTTTCCCAGACTCACAGGAAATGGTTAAGCAACCTCAGAAAGTTCATTTGTCTCTGTACCACAGATAAGTACAAATAATAGGGTATCTTAAAATTGTCAATGTATTCATCAACTGAAGCTAGTATACATGATTCCATGTCATTGCTCTATTCCAGACATATTCATTTCTTTAAAAAGAGCTACAGAAATGGATGCTTGCAATTTATAACAAAATAAATTCTCAAGATTTAAAACCAAATCAGAAGAATAAAAGTCATGCCAGGGAGCAAACTATGAGTTGAGGACTCAACAGTCTTTAAAGCAACAAAATTTCATACTGATCTCAGCTAAAATGAAGAGCAGATATGATGATGGGGGGGAGGGGAAATGTAATTTTAGAGTAATTTCTCATGTTGTATTCTAAGTTATTTTTTGAAAAATACTATCTGCTGTTTCTTTTTCCCTGTAATAATAATAGTAAATAGTAATAATAATAATAGTAAAGTGCGACATGTGGGATGAGCAATTGTTAATTCTATGTAAAAGTTTCTTGTCTAAGTGATGAAACTCATTAATGAGAAAAAATTATTACAACTATTTCTAACACTTTTTACTAGTTTCTTGTATTTTAAAAAATACTAGTCTGAAAAAAAAAACTATGATGACTGGAGAAAAATCAGTATTTGTTCTGTTACTTGTTTGGACATAAATATTGTATTGAAAAGGACATCTAGTCCCTCCCCCACAGTATAACCCCTGCTTTCACTATATTTGATGTCAGTATAACTTGAGGAGGAGATGGGAAAAACCAGTTGTTTAAAGATACAGGTGGACCTGTTGCAACAATGAGAAGTACAAGTTGTCATGTCCAAAACGAGCTTTACAACGTCGGTGCGGGGGGGCGGGGGGGGAAGGGGGGGAAGGAGAAAGATTGGGATTGGGGGGAGGGGGGAGGCTGGGAAGGGATGTGAAGGGTAAACAAAAGGAGGAGGCTGCAATGCTTGGTAAGAAATGTATGCATTATCCTGCCCATGTAATTGTAACCCCTCTGTACAGTATCTTCACAAATAAAATTAAAAAAAAAAAGAAAAGGACATCTACTGTATTGAAAAGGTAATTCCTTATGACAATTCCCAATTGACAAAAATGCATTTCAGTTAATAGTTTAAGCTTTAAATCTATTATTTTGTTCAAATTACTGTTTATATTTGTTCACTAAATTTTACTGAAGCAGCCTGTCTCAGAAAATTTGTAAGTTCATCTGAAGGCCAATTCTGATTATGATTCACAGTTTCAGAAAGTAAGCTATTCCTTTTATTTAAAATATTAATTTAATAAAGCCACTTGTATAATCTGTGAAATAAAGACAATTTTAAGCTTCAATATGCTCAATTAATATACACATTCCCTAATATTAGAGGCATATACAAGACTTACACTTACAAATATATAAGTAATTCTAAGGTCAAATGTACCTATTTCAGAACCAGTGATAAATAGGTCCTCACTGATGAAGGACAGATGTGATACCCTGAGAAGAACATAGTCTCTCTCTCTCTCTCTCTCTCTCTGTTTTTTTTTTTGGTCAGTCATGGGGCCTGAACTCTGGGCCTGGGTGCTGTCCTTCAACTTTTCAGCTCAAGGCTAGCGCTCTACCACTTGAGCCACAGTGCCACTTCTGGCTTTTTCAGCTTATTTGGTGCTAAGGAATCAAACCCAGGGCCTCATGCATGAGAGGCAATGCACCACCTTCCCAGACCACAGTCTCTCTTTAAGTTGTATTCCAGCCAGGGAATGGAAATCCTGAAGCTAATCATGAGGAATCTCAGACAAACTCAAATTGCAATACATTAAACAACAACAATAAAGTTGTCTTGCATTGTTCAAAAGCATTTGTGCCATGAAAGACCACGTCTGAGAAAGTATTCCAAGATGAAAAGGCATGATAATTACATGCACTGTGTGATCCTGGACTATATCTTATACAGGGAATGAAATGGTCTGACAGATGTTTTTGAGTCAAAAGTAAAAATTACAATATTGGCACTCTATCAATGTTGAATTTTCAGAATTTTATAATTATACCATGGAAAATTTTAAAAAGAAATATGTAGGTAATTCGTATGGCTATACTGGTGAATTGACCATGGGAAAAATAGTGGTATAACATGAACCATGACAAAAATAATCTCACTCCTATCCCTTCTTCAATTCTACCCAAAGAAACCTCCACAAAATGCATAGTTCTATTAAATGTAAAGTCATCTTAAAAAACTAAGCTTAATCTTGTAGAAACTACTCTGGGCCAATATAATCACAGCAATCTTTAAAAGTGGAACAGGGAAACAGTATAAGAAAGCAGGGTAAAGTAATATAGAAAGGGCTTACCATCCCATTGCCAACTTTGAAGATGAAAAATGGGGCCAGTAGCCAAGGAATGCAGATGGCCTATACAAACTGGAAAAGTGAAGAAAGTGAACCTTACCTAGAGGCTACTGAAAGGAACACGGCCCTGTAACACCTTGATTTCAGTCTGGGAAGATTCATGTTAGGGCTCTAACCTATAGAATCATATGATGATACATATCTGTTTTAATGTTTAAGTTTGTGATCATTTGTTATGGTGAGAAAAGAAAAGTAAGAAACTGGCATCCACAACATACCTAACATTTGTGACTGGTCTGCTTCCTTCCAACACTCTAGTATAGTTAAGAGCTTACCCAAAGTCAGCTGCGTCATTTCCAGTCATGTTTGCTCTAGCAGTTAGGTAACTTAACTGCTTCATGAAACAGATGAAAAAAGCTATTCCAAGAAGTCTAGATAAAACTTTTGGAAAAATCCAATAGAGGCAATCCACTAAAACTGTACTTAAGTTAGATATGAGACAACACTTAAGAGACTGGAGGAAAGCTATAAAAATCTAGACAAATTTGTGTTCAGATTACTTCTCTTTTGTCACTTCACTTTATGGTGAATTATAAAGTCACAACTCTGTGAAGCAATCCACATGGGGATGAATGGCCATTTTAACTTTGTTTTCTTTTCTTTCCTTTTCCACTTATCCCTGAGGGAAGGCTTCAGTCTCAGACGTGGTGACAATGCCAATTAGGTAAAACTTCACTGAAAACCACATCTCTACACAGAGGAACCAGAAATCTTCCAGGCTATGCTGGGAATGTCAAACGGGAATGCCAAGAAACGAGGATGAGCTAAATTAGCCTATGAGCCCTCAAAGAATATACAATGACCACTGAGCTACATATATTCAAGATAGATCAAAATCTATATAGCAAATGACATTAATTTCTGCTGTTACTATTATAAGTTTCCAGCAATTTGGGAGATCAAAACAACACAATTCAGCGTATAGTTCTGGAGATTAGAAATAACAAGTGGAGGTTCGGAAGATGGCTCAGGGGTAGAATGCTTGTCTCGCATGCATGAGGCGCATGCATGAGGCCTTGGGTTCAATTCCTCAGCACCACATAAACAGAAAAAGCCAGAAGTGGTTGTGGCTCAAGTGGTAGAGCGCTAGCCTTGAGCTGAAGAGCTGAAGAACAGCACCCAGGCCCAGAGTTCAAGCCCCCAAACGGACAAAATAAAGAAATAAAAAATGGATCTCAGTGGGCCAAAGGGTTAACAGTGAAACCCCTTTGTACAATAGTGATTCTTCTAGAGCCTCTAGAGGAAAACATTTCTTTGTTTTTTCTCTAGCTTCTAGAAGCTGTTTGCATTCTTTGGCTTGTGCCCACTTATATCTTCCAAAAGCCTCAGTCTAATACTGATTCTTCTGTCTTCTTCCTCCACTTTTAAAATCCTTTATACTACATTAAACCCATGTGAATAATCCTGAGGAATCATTTTAAGATTAGCAGATTAACCACTGTAAATTTTAAACCTTTTATTTTTTTTGGCCTTTTTGTGACAGGGTCTAACTTTGTAGCCCAACTAACCTTGAATTCCAGTCCTCATGCCTTGGCCACCTCAATGCCAGAATTATAACTATGCACCACTACACTCAGCCCAACTATAGCTCTTAACTGCAACCTTAGTCCCCCTTTATCATGTAACATGACATATTCTCATGAACATCTTTGGAAATCATTATTAAAGGCTAATAAAACTGAGTTGAGATTAGAAAAGATACTGCACAGAAAGTAAAATGGAACTTCAGGTGTAAACCTGAGTAGGCTAACTATCTGCTAAAACTCAGCATTTTCCAGAGGCCAAACCAGAAACTGGAGTCTATACAATATATCGTATCATTAACAATGTCCAGGATATAATCCAAACCTAGTGCATATACCAAGAAAATATGAACAAATTTCCATAGAAAAGACAATAGCTGACATTTTAAATTATGTCTATGCTCTAAAATAAAGAACATATTGAAACAAATTAGAATAAAAATATCAGCAGGTAAAATTTTAAAACAATTGAAAATTTAAATTAAAAAATTAGCCTTCAAAAAGAATGAAATTATTTTGTTTGTAGGGAAATGAGTAGAAGTGAAGAACATGGCAAGTGAAGTAAGCCAAGTTCAGCAGACAAGGTCATGCTTTCACTCAGATGTGAATGTTACCTAAAAGATAAACATATATCACTAATGTTTATATATGCATATATGATTATTGGATGACATTTGAATATATATTAGTTGTGGGATTGTTTGTGGGAGAAAAAGAAGAGGAGGAAGAGAAAGAAAGAGGAGAAGGAGGAGGATAAAAGCACTGCCTCTTTAACAAAGAGTTCTGGGAAAACTGGATGGACAGTCACCTGCAGAAAACTGAAACTGGATCCCTGTCCATCACCTTGCATCAGCATCAGTTCAAAATGGATCAAAGACCTCAACGTAAGACCTGAACCCATGAAACTATTAAAGAAAGAAGTAGGAGATATATCACAATTTCTCAACATAGGAATTTTCTGTGTATAGATCCAGATGCACAGAAAATCAAAGAAAAAAATGATAAATAGGACTGCATCAAACTAAAAGGTGCCTGACAGCAAAGGACACAGGTAACAAGTCAAAATGACAACCTACAGATTGGGAGAAGATATATGACAGCTATACATCAAACAAAGGTCTAATCTTAACAACTCAATGAAAAAACTCAATGAAAAAATGAGCTAAACAGAGACTTCTCAGAAGAAGTAAAAATGGACAATAGACACATGAAAAGAAATGTTCAACATCTATGGCATAAAGGAAATGCAAATCAAAACAACACTAAAGCTAGGTGCTGGTGGTTCATGCCTATAATTCTAGCTACTCAGGAGGCTGAGATCTGAGCAGCTCAGTTTAAAGCCAGCCTGAGTAGGAAAGTCCATGAGACTTATTTCCAATTAACCACCAGCAAACCAGAAGTAGAGCTGTGGATCAAAGTGGTAGAGCACTAGCCTTGAGCACAAAAGCCTAGGAACAGTGCCCTGATCCTGAGTCCAAGTCCCACAACCAACAAAAATATCAACACAACACAAAACAAACAAAAAACCCACTAAGATTCCATTTTACCCATTAGAATGCCCATCATCAAGAATACAAATAATAACAGATGTTGACATGTATATGGACAAAGGAACCATAGTATACTATTGATGAGAATATAAACTTGTTCAAGCTCTCTGGATAGCATAGATGTTCCTCAAAAATTAAACACAGAACTATCTTATAATCCAGCAATTCCACTCTTATGTATTTAAAAAGAGACAAAAGCAAAGACTTGAAAAATATACATCATATAGTAAAACAGAAAATAATACATGTTACAACAGAACAGTATTCAGTAATTATTTTTAAATGAGAAATTACGCTGAGTGAAAGCTAAGTAGAAAAGGATTCTATTTACATAAAGATCTATATAATTGCAGGGCATCAAATTTGCCAGGCAGGTACCCTATACCAGTTGATTGTCCCAATTCTTTTTGTGCTTTAGTTTGCTTTTCAGACAATGGTCTCAGATTTGCTATGGCCTGAGATCATCCTCCCTGAAGCTTCCTGCATAGCTAGGATTTCAGGTGTAAGTAAATGGTATGTGGCTTATTTGTTTTAATAACACCTAAATTTTTGCCAAGGCTCACCTCAAATTGCAGTCCTCCTGAGTAGCAGGATTACAAGGATGTGCCACTATGTCTGGCATGTTTTTAATTGTTGTTATCTTACCTTTACTTTAATTTTTGCCTTCACTTTAAATATAACACCAAGAATCAGGAATTTGAAAGGCTTCAGTACTTATTTTAATTATACAAAGATCATTTTGAGAGGAGTATTCATTTAAATAATTTCATGTTCACAAGCTAGACTCCAAGTCTTTGTTTCTCAGTTACTTTCAGTCCACTGATACAAAGGAACCACACAAAGTCTTCTGAGTAAAAATATTACTGATACTTCCTACAAACATTAGCAGAATGAAGGGCTAACTGTCTGTAAATGTTAATAGTTACTCCAATGTATTTTTAAAAAGATAAACATATCATCTACATTCATAGAAGTCTACTTTAGACAACTTGAAGCTATATATACATTCTAGGATGTAAAGGTTTACAAATGATCATAGCTTTTCTTAGTTAAAAAAGAAAATAAAATCTGCAATAAACATAGTCGTGTTGGTAGCTTTAGTGTGTTCTTGTTTGTAAACATTTGGGTAAATGCCCAAAAGTGGGATTGCTGGGTCGTAGGGGAACTCTATGTGGAGTCTTCTGAGGAACCTCCATACTGCTTTTCCATACAAGTTTACACTCCCACCAACAATGCAGTAAGGTTCTTAGTTAAAAAAGAAACTACCAAAATACAACTAGGCAAGAGAAAACTTTCATACCAACAGTTGAGACACTGGAAAGTTCTGAAAATGAAAGACGTGCATTTCTAAATAAAGAAACATATTATTTAGCCACATATTATGTTCCATATAAGGGAAGCCAAAGTGGGAAGCGACTGTCCTTCTCCATTTAGTTATTCTATAGGATAAATTAACTGGACCTTAAGTGACCTCATATGCCTGTGTGTGTAAGACAGATGGGAGACAGGAGGCACAGTAAGTAGTTGTTGGTAGAAACAAAAGAATTAGTTTGGATTTAAGTAAGTCTTATGTGCTTAACTGTTCTATTAAAGTTGTTCTAAGCAAAGGACAAGATAAAAGATATCCACACATTTTGTGATAGGACCGGTCTCCAGTTTATACCTTTTATCACCAATCACACTAACAAAATGCCAGTCAGGAATGTGAGCATCCAACACTCTGGGTGTTAGATGTGCCCTCATTTCCCCACAGGCACATGGAAACCGTATCTCAGTAAGCTAATTACAGATTAGCTCTCTGTTTCAGGTACAACAGACAAACCTCACAGTCTGGTCCCAACTGACCTAGTTAGGCACAGGGTAAAGGTTCGAAACATGGATCAACCCTAGTTATTTATGGCCTACGACAGCCCAGAAGAAAGGAGTGGATTGACTTTTTTTTTGTACATTTTTCATTGTAAAAATGCTGTACAGATACATGAGCAACTAATAAGTACATTTCCCATCTTATTCTCTTAAAGTTCTATATCATTCTATATCAAGGCAAAAGATTTTTATATCATCCTGGACCCCTAGGTCTACAGATTGGGCCAAGTAAATAAAGCCTAGCTATAGAGGTCTTCAATTCACTAAAATTAAGGTAAGTCTAAGAAACTGCAAAATGCCTGAGAAGATAAATTATGTCTCTCTATTGTTATGAGTTGGAAGTCTGTATGTGCTAGAAATGGGGGAAACTGAAAACCCTTTAAAACAAGGATTTTAAAAAATAAAATTTTATAACATAATCAGTTTAAAGAAGTTCAGCATCTTCCCTGATTTAGAACCATCCAATGCTGAAAAAAATGACTGTGAGATTGTCAAATAAGCAGACATCCAATAAGGTTGCTCAGCAGACATTCTAGGCCAGAGCCTAGGCCAAAGCATTTAAAGCATTTCTGCCTCCTTTCTCTCAGTTCCAACTCCACTTCCTAATTTCTTGGACTCCTAGTTATTCTTCAGTTATAAAAATAAAAGACAGATTTAATGAGCAGCAGATGTGGCAGAGATACCCTGGGGAAGACCTGATATACTCCCAGAGGATCTCTCAAAGTGAAATTATTTTTATAATAAGATGCTATTTTATATTTTCACATTTACTCTCTTTCACGAACATAGAATATTTTTTCATGCCATGTATGGTATATGATATCACAACAAACTTCATGAAGACACAATCTGAAAATCCAGTTATCTTGTATTAAGCCCGACATTAATAGATGTGTATTGACAAAAAAAAATGTGTCTCACTTACCTTTTTGTTTTGGAAAAGTTATTTTTTTCATTGTTAATTTCTAACATAGTAGCTAAAAATAAAACTGACATAAATAAAAGCTCTTAGGATCCACAGCAATTTTTCAGAAAAAAAGAGAGATCCTGAGACTGAACAGATTGAGAAGAACAACAGCCTTGAAGATTTAAAAAAAAAAAAAACTGTCAATTCTCCAAACCTCTTTATTTGAGCATGTATACTGTTTGAAAAGGCATTAGAGCAAATATAAAATGGGAAGATGTATGAGGGGACCCGTTTTGAGCCATTCTGCACACCTATCTTCAGAAAAATAACAACCCATATATGCTCATTTGAACACCTCTAAGTAGGATTATGAATTCTAATAACTTGCTCCTATGAAAAAACATCACATTGAGTGAACTAAGCCAGACCCAAAGAAACATAAGTCCCACCAGGCACCTGTGGCTTGTGCCTATAATCCTACCTACTCAGGAGACTGAGATCTGAGGATCACAGTTCAAAGCCATACTGGGCAGGAAAGTAGGTGAGACTCTTATCTCCAATTAACCACCAGAAAACTGGAAGTGGCACTGTGGCTCAAGTGGTAGAGCGCTAGCCTTGAGCTGAAGAGCTGAGGGACAGCACCCAGGCCCAGAGTTCAAGCCCCATGACCAGGGAAAAAAAAAAGAACCATAGGTTCTTTGCTTTATTTGCAATAATTAGTATACATCTAGAATAATCTTAGATGAGCAGAATAGCTCAATAGTTATGTACATATGAGCATGTAAGATGATGCTAAGCAAAATGAACTCCAAGATATGGGCACAAGAGGTTTTTCTTTGTTGTTGTTGTTTTCAATATGCTATATGACTTTTTGTTTCTTTTGTATGTTCTTCCCCACTATGGTATATCCTTCGTTGTCACTGTATTTGATTTTGGTACCCCAAAATAGTATATATGTTTACTTGAATTAGGAAAGGGAAGGGGAACAACAGAATGGTGAGACAAAGAACCAATGCAACAGTGATATACACAAGACAATATATTGGAAATAATCTATACAACTTGGGGGTGGGGAGGATAAGGGAAGGGAAAGTAGAAGAAAAATGAGGGAAGGGGTAACAAGTTTAATAAAAAATGTACTTACTACCTTACTTATGTAACTGTAACCCTCTGTACATCACCTTGACAACAAAGAAAAAGAAAAAAACCACAATCTTCTTTACCCTGATAATTCCAGAACTGACTAAAATGAATTAGGATCCCCTTGAGATACATTTGTTGAAGTCTTGAACCCCAATGTGATACAAAAGATTTAAGGTTAGGTGATTATAGTTAAATTAGATCACTAGGGCAGGACCCTAATCTGATAAGGATAGTTTAGAATTCTTACAAGAAGAGGAATGAACACCAAAGTTCACTTTCTCCATACCTGCACAGAGAAATGGACAAGTAAGGACAGAGAAAGAAGATACCTACCTGTAAGGATAAAAGAGAGGCAAAACTAACTGCACTGGTACCTTTCTCTTTGAGCAGATAAATGTCTGTTGTTATTTCACTGAGGCAGCCAAAGTAGACTAACATATTGCCTGTATCCTGGTGTCCTGTAAATTGCTCAATAAACATAATGAGTAAGGAAGAAGTTATGGGGAATGTTTAAAAGAAATGAGTTGATGGGAAGGGATGGGAAGGGGAAACAAAGGAGGAGGCAATAATGCTTGATAAGAAATGTACTCATTATCTTGCCCATGTAATTGTAACCCCTCTGTACAGTATTTTCACAATTAAAAGAAAAAAGAAAAAAAGAAAAGAAATGAGTTGTGAATCATGCAGTACTCACATCATAATGTATATATAATTTATTACTATTTCAACAACAATCAATACTAAAGTATTGATTAGGCCCTATTTCTTTTCAAAAGGTATCTGATATTTATCTTGTGATTAACATCAAAACAAAAACCACCGTAATTTTTCCTTCTGGTTAGGATCAAACTAAATATCATGCTTTCATACTAACACTAACGTATTATACTAGTCATTTTGTTATGTCACTAACACAGCCCTACTTTTTAGTGATCTTATCCAATGGGCAGCTATGATAGAACTTCAGCTCCTTTACTCTTTCCACATGGCCATGTGAAAGGTTGTGTGTGACCAATTCAGGCCTCCATACCAACTCTGTGGGATACTAGAAAATTCCTTCTCAAAAGCTGAATCTAATTGGGTTGGGAATTGTTTTTGTGACTCTTTAATAAAGGGCAAAATGTCTCAACATAGGTCACCCAGATGGCCCTACAGCACTGCATATAGAGGAATTGATTTAACTGTACCACTTAGCCTCAAATGCACAACCTCAAAAGCTCTCCAGTCACAGAAAAGGAGAGATGGAAGAGGGAAATGTTGGGTCGAACTTTGATTGTGATTTTGGAAAATTCTAGGGAGTAACAGACTCCCTCCTCCACATTATCTCCCTTCCTGTCATACTAGATCTTTCCACTGGATGTTCAATTGTTTTTGTGTGTTTCTTCCCAATGGAAAATCACTTAGTAGCATGTAGTAATACATACAAAAGAGAAACCACTACTTTAAAGAGCAATATATTTCTTATTTATACAGAACAGCACCCCTCACATACTCTGTGATCAGTCTTCTCAATCTTATTCAATCAGTGGACTTAAGGGATGGCCCTTAGTAACCGGTTTGAGGAGCAGAGAAATTACTGTTAAGGGTATAATTAGTGTTAAGGATAATGGTGTATGTGATCTTGGTAAATTTAGGAATACTAGTCCCACAAGGCTCAGTGCATCAAGTGCCACATTTTCCCTAACTGAACATAGAGACCCTTCGGTAACTGAAACTAAACAAGTGTTGGTTCTATATTTTCTTGAAATCATACTACCAATATCAACTTAAAAGAAAGATCTTTTAAACACCTAGTTTTCCTCAAGTGCTACTGATAATCTCTATCCATTTTTTCTTTAAAGGAGACCTTTAAATTACATAATGCTCTTTTGGTGATGAATGTTATTTTAAATCTTAAAAAGTAACAGTTTTAGCTGTAAGAAATACCATGCTCCAAAGACTCCTTCCTAGCAGAAATTTCCTCGAAGACACCAAATGGCATTTGTGCCAGTTGTCTGAGAACCACTACCACACAGCTCTTCATTTACTGCAAGAAGAAGGGCTCAGTGACCTACAGAGGTATCTACTCGTTGCACTCTCTATTCTACTATGCCCTCAGTTGAAGCTGTTCTCAAAGAAAATCAAGAAGGCTTTTTGACTCCCCAAATCCTATGTCATTGGCTTAGGCTCCCCAAGTAGTACTCAGAAGCTCTAGAAGACCTACAATCAATCCCCCAACTTAGAAAAGTTCACACAACTGACTCTTATTTTGTTTCAGTGACTACATTCCTGAAATACATGGAACTCTCATTGTGCAATACACAGAAGAAAAAGAACTTCAAAGGGCCTTTTACAACAAAGCTTTATTCTCCACTGTCTTTAGAAACTCCCTGGTAGCCTCAACTTCATTTGACAAGTAATCTGGTTTCCTCTTAGTTTAGATAGTATGGTAAAATTTTAAAAATTAATCAATTCATTGTTCAACCAGTAGAAAAGAATTAAAAACAGGCTATAGTAGCCAAGCACCAGAGGCTCACGATTGTAATCCTAACTACTCAGGATGCTGAGCCAAAGTATAGCTGTGGCTCAGGTTGTAGAACTAGCCTTGAACATAAACAAGCTCAGAGACAGTGCCCAGGCCCTGACTCCAAGACTGGCACACAAAAACACAAAAGCCATCAACACCAAAAAAAAAAAAAAAAACAAACCCAACAAAAACCCAAAAACCACAACAGACTACAAAAGCAGAGAGACTGCTATTATGATAGAAAAGGGTAGATGACATTAGCCATTTTTTTCATTTTTTTCCCCTTGAAATCTAAAATTCTCAGGAACATAAATAGTACTTAGAGCTGACTATAAATTTCCTGATTATGAAGAAAACAGTATGATTAAATTCCAAGCAAATGTTTTCTGTCTCCTGCCTAGAACTTCAAAGGCCAGTCTTAACTCATTCACACCCACATCCCTCAATTCCTTTTGTCCAACCACGCCCATCTACCTTCCCTCTTCTTCTACTCCTACCTTTCAACTTCATGAAAGTTGAAAGACTTCACCTAAGTTCTTACTCCCCTAAAAAGGCTCATTTCTGAGCTAAGAGTGGCACACCTTAAGACACACCATTTTGAAATTTTCTATGTAGCAATGCCCTTTTTTACCCTCAAATCTCTGTATTCTGTTTATCTTCCTCACGATTCTTCAATTAAGCTCCAATCTTCTCTAAAGATTTTTGCAAGATTTGAAGTCCTACAAGTGCCCCTAGATTCTCACAAATGATTATGCAGTGGATCAGGTTACAAGGGACTCCTGAAGATCCTTCCATAGACATAGGATATCTTCCTGTTATACTTACTATCCAGAAACACTACTGCAATGAGCAGCCTTCTCTACAGACTATAATATCTAAGAGGACCTAAGTCATAATAAGAGCTCCAAAACTTCCCTCCAGTCCCAATTCTGGTTTCCTGTAAACACTCAAAAATACCTAAGGATTCAAGTTTTAAAAGACCAATTTTTCCTCTTTGTTACAGCAATATTATGAACCTGCCTAGAAGTATTAGCTCAGCACTAACTCCTATAGTTTTCAAGGCATGAGGTAATCATTGACAGAACATGGCTATACCATCCTTCTCCCCTCAATTGCCAAGATTCACAGGCCTAATCTATCTCTATCTCAAAGTCTGGAGTGATCTTGGTTTAATGCTTTCATATCTCTATATCCTAATAGGGATATTATCATAAATTAGTATAAATCTCAGTGTATTGGTGACAAGTATTCTATGAAAAGGATATAAAGACAATTCTATACATTCTTTCATAACTAGAATATTGTCAAATAGTCTAGACAATATAGACAAAGTTGTATTGCTTTTTATTTCTTCTGCATTTCTGTACTTTTAAACTAGCAATGAAAACAAAACTCAATTCTTCCAAGCATTTCTTCTCTTTAGCTAAGATGATGTGATGACACATTCATGGAGTAATTTGTGGAGTAAATAGGCCTAGCAGAAAATTTACTTGTAAATGAACATTCAAAGGTGGGTGTTTGACTGAATTACACAGCAGGAAATCTGGCTTCTGTTCTATATGATAACTTGCTTATAGTTCTGTATCCTTCAGATATAGGATCATGTACAAATCAATGATAATCACTAAAATACACTGCTTCCTAGTCTATCTCAAGACACTTTTTTGAAAATGGGTAATAGGAAAGGTTTTTGCTACTACTTTCTAATAAAGAATGGGTTGGTTTCTAGTTACCTATACTGGTAATGATGCTAAATCTCAACATTTGTATCTTGGGGCTGGGAAGGTGGCTCAGTGATAGTGCTTGCCTTGCATGCATGAAGCCCTGGGTTCGATTCCTCAGCACCACATAAACAGAAAAAGCCAGAGGTGGTGCTGTGGCTCAAGTAGAAGAGTGCTAGCCTTGAGCTGAAGAGCTGAGGGACAGCGCCCAAGCCCAGAGTTCAAGCCCCACAACCAACCAAAAAAAAAAAAAAAAAATCAACATTTGTATCTTATTTCCAACTGAAAAACTTAAGATACAAAAACAAAAACAAAATTCAACTCATATGCCATTACAGAGAAATTACAGGCTTCCACTTCACATTCTCTCTCAAAACAAAATAAATATATGTATATGTATATATATATATATATATATAAAATATATATACACATATATATGGTATATATATATATATATGGGGGGGTGCATATGTGTGTCTATTTATGTATCTGTAAATAAAATGTGATAAGCTCATTTTTTTTTTGTTAGTCATGGGGCTTGAACTCTGTGCCTGGGATTGTCCCTGAGCTCTTCAACTCAAGGCCAGCTACAGCGTAACTTCCTGTTTTCTGGTGATTAACTGGAGATAAGAGTCTCATGGACTTTCCTGCCCGGGGCTGGCTTTGAACCACGATCCTCAGATCTCAGCCACCTTAGTAGCTAGGATTACAGGAATGAGCCACCAGCACCCGGAAAGTTCACATTTTTGAGAGATAATACGACAATTTCTTTTTCTGGATATATATATATATATATATATATATATAAAACATTCATTGTTTATTAGACAAAAAGATGACAACACAATTTTACACTGCTTTACTACCCAAAAATATCTTATATGTTGCCATTGGTAAGTTGGAAAATACTTTCAGATATCAATCAAAACAAAGCAAACACAACTTAATTTGACAAAAAAAAAAAATGCCTCCTGTTTCATTATGCACTAAGACAGAGAAATGAAGTCTCTATTCTTAAAAAACAAACTATGTTTTCAGTTCTGGGATGAAAATATCAATGTTTTTCTAATCTCTAAATTTATTTCAAATCACATCACAAACCAGCAAGTGTCTATCAGGATATTTATTCAGTGCTGGGCTCCCAAATCCTGAATTTGTTTACTTAATAAACTTACCAAGCACTCCTTTCTAGTGAATACTTTTACTACCCTCAAAATGAAGTTACAGATTTCAGGGCCCAATCTCAGGTTTTCTCAATCAGATAATGGGGATTGAGCTAAGGCTTTAGCATGTCTTAATGTAAACTTCAGTTATGCTGAATTATCTCAACCCTGCATGCAAATGAGGACAAAAGTAAATGGATATTAACACTTGCCTTAATCTAGTACCTCTGCCTAAAAATTGCCATCAACTTTCTGTTGTGGTGGAAAATACAGAAGTCACTACTTCTTCAAAGTTTCATTTATGTCTATCTCACAGGACACACTAGTTCCTGGGAAACCAATCTTAAGTATTAGTCTAACACATCTCCCTCCCCCATAATAAAGTCACCAGAGGTCCAAATGTACTGTCTTCAGTCTTATAGTCAGTAGTCGCTCCAAAGGACAAGGACAAATATCTCCTGAGCCAATTCCTGGCACTAAGACATAGCCTCATAGCATAGCAACTTTTCATAGGAAATGAGTAACTAATAGCCCTAATGAGATAGATGAGTACTGAAAGCCAGAATGTCAAAACAGAAACTAAGTTATCTTCCCTTACAAATGTATAGGTCAGATAATGAAACCGTTATAGCTGAACCATATGCAGTTCAGAATTATAAAAACTGTCCTTGTTAAAATCCCTTATCTTTCTGTATATACAGGGATATACACAAGAAAAGTCTAACTGGGTAAAGAGAGGGGGAATGTGGAACAAAAGCCAATGCTGAGCTTTTAGAAATCTTTCAATCATCTATTCTAAGATGATAAAATATTCAGCCGTAGAACACATGGACCAATGGGAGAATTTTGTGTGAATATTTTTGTACTTAGGATTACATACAAAAATAAGTATACTTTCCATTACACTATGTTGTTTGAAGACACTAGAAAACTCTACAGTAAACCTTTTAAAAAAAAAGTTTTGAGGTAAATACCTATCTAAAACCTTCAAACCATTTCAGATTATCAACATCTATCTTGCCTACTTTATATGTTCCAGTTTATATTTTCCAGGTTAAAAGATTACTACATTAACTAAAATGATACACTGTCAATATGTCTTCAGCAAGGATTTTGAAAAGTCTGGAAAATAGGAAAGGATTAGAAATACAATCTCCTATATGAAACTTAAAAATTTGCTTGTTTTTTAAAAACCATCTCTCGGATTCTTCTGTCCTGCCAAATGTGACAATTTGCAAATATGCTTATTTACAGGAGCATATTCCATGAGAGGAGAATAAAGACTATTTTTAAGACCTGAGAATGCACTTTAATGTTGTCAGGAGTGGGGTCACTTTTCTCCAAAGGGTCATTTGGATATTATATCATTCCAGGGCCATACAAAATTAGCTATACAGGCATACAGCCAGGGGCAGTCTATGAAAAGCATGCTGTCCACCAGGAACCAAATGTTTTCACTGGGCCTCATAATGCCTAGTGGCCAGTGGTGCCACAGCCCTGCTAGGTGAAGGGGTAAGCAAACCAACAGCACTCCTATGTAGACCACACACATGGGTGACTCAGCCCTGTTGGGGAGATTTTTTTTTTTTTTTACTGAATTGGGTGAAACTTCACATTTAAAATCCTACAAACACAGAAACTCCCAAGTATTCTGCCTAGAACAATGAATAAGCTTTGGAGTGGTTCATTTGCAGGGATTTAAGAACTGTGTTAAACATACTTCCCGTTCAAATACTAAATGGTCTCTATGGTGTCTGACTTTTCAGTCCAAGTCTTCCCAATTCTCTGAGTAACTTCACCGAACTACTCTTAAGATTCTTAGTAATTATAAATATAACCCTAATGAGAAAGAAAATTCAGAGTTCAGGTTGTCGTTATTAAGCCAAATTAAACAGCACATTTAGAAAAACGGCTATAGAATAAAAAATGCTGAATTAGGGACAAAAAGATTATAATGAGTAGTTTACAGTCTCATCATTGAATTGCAACACAGAACCAAGTCTGTCCACTACAGTAGTAGGCAAAGTCTCAGTCTTTTAGAGGTAAACCCACCCCACCTAGGGCACAGACTGCTTCCCATTATGGAGATATTCTACCTACCTGAAGTAACCAACCACCCACAGAGAAAGGCATATTGACAATAAATTCCTAAGTTTTGCATGTAGCCTCTTTCATTCGCATGTTTCCCACTCTCTATCGTAAAGAAGAACGCATAGACTCAATACACCGCAAAAATAGTAAGAAATCTCACCCCTAAACTGTGACTCCCGCAATTCTGGTCCAAACAAAAGCCATCGTTTTAACTAGGTGGGGATTTGGGCCAAGGCTGTTTTCAGGGTGCAGGCGCCTGCTTTGACTCTGGCCTCCTGTCACATTGTGATCTCACCCTGATGGGGGCCCTGGATTGACTGAAAACCAGATGTGATCAGGGGCGGTGAGAAGACTCACTAACCCTGCTGAGTAGCCCCGCAACTGACCAGGGAGGGCACCTCGGTCGCCAGGACCCGGGGCCAACCCCGCCTTTCGGTAAGTTCCTCTTCCCCACCCCCGCCTCCCCGCAATTACCGGGCCAAACCCCGCACCCCACCCCGCCCTAATACGGAAAGTCACGCTGGCAACTCGGTGAAGGGCAGGGGGACAGCTCCCGGGGCACACAAGTTGGTAATGAATCCCCCTCGGCCCAGTCGGGGCCGACACCTCCTCCAGGAGCCCACGAGGCTGCCAACTTTTCCTCTTGCCCCCTCTGGTGCGCACGCAGCCCAAACTTTGTGGTCCGCTCACCTGGCAGCGCAGCGGTGCCGGGTCCCGGCGGCGCCCCGGCTGGGCGCCGGCACTGACCTTCACGCCAGCCCCCGGCCGCGCGGGGCCCGGCCCGACCCCTCACCCACCCACCTGGGCCCCCCCTCCGGATGCCTCCCTCCGCCGCCCCCACCCCAGTTCTCGGGGGAAGCTCGCGGCGGGGGCGCCTGCATCCTCCAGCCCCGCTGGTCACTGCTGTCCAATACCCCCCCCTCCCCTGGGCCGCGAGAGCCCTGGAACCTGGGTGCCGGGGCGCCCACTCACCATTGGTGAAGGGCTCCATCTTTACCCCGCCGCGGCTCCTCTCTACCCGAGCGCCCAGGCTTCCTACTCCGAGAGCTGAAGCGGCCCTGCCGACTGAGCATGCCCAGCGCGGCCTGGGAGGGCTGCCGGGGAGGCGCGGCGAGGGGCGACGCCGCTCCGCCCTTCGGCGACTCCGCCGTTCCGGGTTTTCTCGACTGCAGCAGAAGGAGCCTAGAAGGCCCGAGCGCCAAAAGCCGCTCAATCCCAGCCAAATTAGGAGGCCGGGGGGAGGAGCTATGGGTGGGGGCGTGTCCTGGGGCGAGGCTTGGGACAGCCCGCCTCTCTCGGCGCCCGGGCGCTCCGCTGCCGCGCGCCGCGCTCTACCGTTTGAGCCCCTGCGTGCGCCCGCTGCGTCCCGCCGGTCCGCACCACGCCGACGCCGCGCAGGAAGAACCCCGTCCCCGCCCGGACGCTCCGGAGTCACACGGCGCCGCCGGTGGCCCGCTGGGCATTAAATCCGGGGGACGTAGGGGGAGAGGCCTCGCCGCGGCGCCCCCCGACGTCGCCTTCCGTGGGCGCAGCTGGAACCTGCGACGGCCCCAGTCGCTTCCCGGGCGGCGAAGCATGGGTTGGAGGGGCTGAGGTCCGGACCCCTCGCCCTCCAAGCTCCGTGTGGGTTTGGATCGGGCTGTCCTGGGGAAGCAGAGGGGTCCGAGAGGCGGGGGGGGTGGGAGGAGGGGGAGCGATGGACGGGGCGGGGCCTCCCTCGGGTCCCCCTCCTCCCCCCCGCGCCTGGGTACCGCGCGCCGCACCCCACTCCGGGCGCGGCCTGTAGATACGGGCGGAGAGCAAAACCCGGGGCCGGATCGCCCGACCCGGACCACCCGGACGGGGCGCTGCAGGATGTGGGGTAGAGGCCCACCTGACCCCAGTCCCAAATGGACACCTGCAGTTCCCTGCGGGTGTTGAAGCTGGGCTCCCAGCCCGGCTCGGCGGGGCCGGGCTCCAGCAGCTCCCTTCGTCTTTGCAGCTTCCCTCCCGGCCAGCCACTCGGATGGCTGCCTCCAGCCACGAAGCCCTATTGTTTACGGCGCCAGGTCGGGGCAACCCCGGCCAGCCTGGAGACCGAACCTCCTGGGGCCGCGCGTGAGCTCGGTGGAAGGCTCTTCGGGGGCCGCCGCCGCCTTCCTCCAGGAGAGCCTCGCCGCCACCCTGGCGGAGGAAGCTTCCTCCCTCCCGGCCCGCAGCCCTTGCGCCTCTCTCTCCTCCCCTCCTGTTCAGCCCTGGCCCCGGCCTGCCGCCACTTGGCTGGCCCAGCGCCACTCGGCGCCTGCCAACTGTCACAAGCTCCTCCGAGGCCATCAGCAAGCAGGGTGTCGGGTGCAAACAAGTCTCGGCGTGCGCAAACATCCTGGGCAAACAGAGATGGCCAAGATCTTGTTTGACCAACACGGGGAGGTAGACATTAGGTTCAAAGACTCCAAAATGCAATCTCGTAGTTTAAAATGTCCTTTGTCTTACATCCGTTACTTCCCACTCCTGCTTTGAAACTTTCCATGAATACCCACCGCACTTTGAATACAAGCAAGAATGAGTACCTACACTCTGGGGGCTCATCCACGTGTTTACCAAGCCGCAGAGGCCTTCATGCCGTTCCTGGAAGTCGCCAGGGCCCGTCCCGCGTTACGTTGCTAGCTCCTCGCCCAAGAGCTGCTCTTCTGCAGAGTGTTCTTGCTGGTTTCTTCATGCCATTCAGGTCTCCGCACATGTCACCTCTGCAGAGAAGCCTTCTCTGACCACACATCTAAAATAGCCTCACACGTACATAGTCCACGCTGCCAAGACTTGGTCCTGCTTTTGTTTTCTTCACAGCACTCCTGCCAGAAACAGTGCTTGGGATTTGTCGTTTAATTTCTCAGTCTTCTCAAGAACACAAATTTGGGAAGGACAGATAATTACTTTGGGGGGGGGGAGACTATATCCTGATCCTAGAAATTTATGCAGTGAATACTCTGAGTGAGCAAGGGCATGGGTATGGTGACATTAAGAGTCGTAATTCCCTGTCCATGTTACAACCACCCCTTTCAGGGAATGATTAATTGGTTTGTTTTCTGTTCTGTCATCTGATTCCTCTTTCCACTGGTGAAAGGTAATGGGCGCCCTTCCGCTGGCCCCCATCCATATATAGGGGGACTTAAGACTCTAAAGTCAGAAAGTAAAGACAGGGCTAGTGTATGGATGCCCAAATATCATATGGTATCAAAAAAACAAAAAACTTGGGCTTTGTTCAAATAGACTCTCACATTTTATTGCTTAGATAAGAAACTCTTATTATTTGAGGTCATGTTATTTTTTTTCAACTGAAGCACTTAGTATCCAAGATATTTAAAACTCCATAGCTTGTTAAATCACTTCACCTCACCTGTAAGCTACAGTCTATCATGCTTTTAAGTGCGAAACACGTTATCTTGTGTTTAAATGCTTCAGCTTTGAAGATTTCTGGTGAAAGTACTTCACAATTAGCATTAGCAAATACAGGTGGATAAAGATGCCTATCTGAGATTTCTGAGATAAAAATACCATTTCTTTGTCAACTTCTTCCCTCTCATCCCTACTATTCCCACATACACAAAGACATTGAGGACCATTTAAAAGACTCATGGTTTTTATATTGGAGATAAAAGAGTAAACAAATGTTTCAGAGACTCCCTACCCTCAAAGGAATGATAAAGAATTTCCTTTATGCTTGATACTATCTTAATATTTGACTTTGTGAAGCCTTATTGAGGGAAGAGTATTAAGCAGTTTCGTTTCTAAAATCCAGTTTCTAACTTCCACTTTAGATTAAAGTCATGATACTTTAAATTATTACAAAGTCAATATAATCAACAGAGGTGGCATTATCTCCCACACCCATCTATAGTTTTCAGGATCATTGTTGAATACTATTGTAACGTTTGGATTCAAATGTATAACTAATAGCAATGAAAGGAAAAATAACAAACACCATTTGTTTATAAAGAAAAAAATGTACCATGACAGGTGCTGGTGGCTCATGACTGTAAACTTTTTTTTTTTCAGTCATGGGGCTTGACCTCTGGGCCTGGGCGCTGTCTCTCAGCATTTCAGCTCAAGGCGTGCGCTCTACCACGTGAGCCATAGCACCACTTCTGGTTTTCTGGTGGTTAACTGGCAATTAAGAGTCTCATGGAGTTTCCTGCCAGGGCTGGCTTTGAACCATAATCCTCAAATCTCAGCTTCCTGAATAGCTAGGATTGAGCCACCGGTGCCAGACTTGACTGTAATCTTAACTACTCGGGAGACTGACATCTTAGGATCATGGATCAAAGCCTGTATGGGAAAGTCCATGAGATTCTTACCTCCAATGAAACACACACACACACACACACATACGAAGTGAAGCTGTGACTGAAGTGATAGAGCTCTAGCCTTGAGTAAAAAGATCAAGGACAGCATCCAGGCTGAGAGTTCAAGCCCCAAGATGAGGGCTTGAACATTTAGCAAAATGAATGATGTGAACAAGTGAGGTGAAGAATGACAGATACCATGTGTTCTGTCATACACAAGCATAGTAGTCAATCTGAATGTTTACCAGTGATTGGTTAAGTGAAGGGTGGGAGATGGGACATGAAGAGAGACTGGATAATGGTACCAAGTCACATTCAATAGAAGCAATGAGTTCCAGTGGCCTACAGTGAATATTGTTTACAATATCCTATTGTATATTTATGTATAAATTGAAGACAGGAGTGCAAAGGCTGAAAATCATGAAGTAATGAGGAGTAGAGAACATCAAATATCCTGATTTGAAAGTATGCATAGTGAAATACTTTACCTTATTATACATAATTAGTATATATTTGTCAGAACCAACAAACTGAATAATTGATAAAGATGGGGACTTTTTTATCAAAATAAAAAACTTGGTCTTCTGTGGATCTGCTAATTTACACTTCACATTGAACAGATGACTCACAGTCTGGGGACCAGCATGAACTGGCCCTAAACATTGCTGCTCCCCTCCCCCAACTTTCTTGTCAGTATAGAGTCAATTAAACAGTCTATTAAAGGATTTGTATTCAAGGGGAAAAAACACAGCTAACATGCAATTACTAGAAGGCCATTCAATTCACTATGAATACTCAATATCATGTATAAATTTATCAGTATTAACTGATCTAACTGGTGTGAAGTAAGCAATAAACAATATATTTGTTCAGCATACCCATTTGGAAACATTTTTCACTCAGCAGTCTTGAATAAAAATTTTAAAAAAGCAGCAGCTCTACAAGAATGACCACTGGGAAGTTTCCAGCAGCCCAAAGGACTAGGGACAATATCTCTACCTCTGTTACCTACCTTCAGCACATCCACTATGCATTAATTCATGATGTCTGAACTTACATCAAATTTTAAAATGTTTTGTTCAAAAATGCAGAACAATGATCAAAGAGATTTCTTCTATAGTTTACATATTAATAAGAAGAATGTCCAAATAAAGTGAAGAGAAACTATTAGAATAGTTCTATTATTGGTTATATGCTAGTTTAGCTGCTCTGGAGTACAGAAACCAAAGCCTTGATCCAAACTAGTGAAAACCATAAGGAAGTTATCATTTCTCAAAGCAAGTCTGACAACTGGGCAATCTTCTCCCCCTCATCATGAATCCAACTTCCCGTGCTATTATCCTGACATCCTCTGTGTGAGCAAGTTTTTGAAAGACCATCTACCATGTGATCAAAAATATAGCCACATGGGTGAGAATGTTAAAAGGGGTGACATTGATCAAGAGACACTGAATTTCATAAACTACTCTATTGAATGGCAACTCCTTTGTACGACTAAATTATATTTTTTAAAATGTGGCTACAGTTAAGGAGGAGAAAGTACACTTTTTTCATACTTCTTTGTTAAGAACAAGAAAGCTTTCTTTGGAAACCTTTTCTCAGAAATTCTCCATTAAAATTCACCTAAAATTTCATTCCCTGAAATTGTATTTTGTACATTTCTAATCCACCCACCAGGAATGTAAAGGGTAGAATGATTGTTTTCTTAAGCAAAGCAGTGTTGAAGTGCTGAGTTTCAAGTCACTTCCCTTATTTCATATGACAGAAAGGAAGGAATACTTGGGAAAAAGTCATGTCAAAATGTTTTTATGTCCATTAAAGATGGATATGTTTTAGCACGATTTTGATACTTTTTTTGGGGGGGGGTCTGGTCGTGGGACCTGAACTCTGGGCCTGGGCACTGTCCCTCAGCTCTTCAGCTCAAGGCTAGCGCTCTACCACTTGAGCCACAGCGCCACCTCCGGCTTTTTTTTTCTCTTTGGCTTATGTGGTGCTGAGGAATCGAACCCAGGGCCTCATGCATGCAAGGCATGCAAGGCAAGCACTCTACCACTGAGCCACCTTCCCAGCCCTATTCTGTTACTTTTTAAAGCCCTGTGACAGGGCCAGACATAATGGCACATAGCTGTAATTCCAGCACACAAGAGACTGAGACATGAGCCTCAAATTTCCCCTTTCTGCATGTACAGGGCTACCTAGAAAGATACTGTCTCAATAAAACTAAAGTAGAACCCTATGATCTTTACACAGACAAACTAAAGATAACAGCCTCTTAATTTTCATAAAATTAGGTAACAGGATTATAAACCAAACACAAATATTATTTCATGTTGACTTTTGATCTGATGTAATCATTAAAACTGAAGAACAAATCTAACTTTCATGTTAAGCATCTATATTATTCTCCTAGAGATACTTTAAAAACTGTTGTAATCTTAGTGACTTAGCAGAAATTCATGGGCTCCGAGTTCTGGAGAACAGATGTCCAACATGAAGGTGTTAGCAAGGCTCTGCTCCCTCTGCGCACACCAGATAAAAGATCAGGTTTGGTTGTCTCTCCTAGTTCTGGTAGTGGCATTCGCCCTGAGTGCTTCTTTGTGTTCAAATTTGCCCTTCCTGTAAGTATTCTACTGAGATTAAACATGTATCTACTTCAATATTACCTTAAATTAGTCTGCAACAAACCCTTTATTTTAATAAAGTCACACTCTGAGAGATTGAGGATTATTTACACGTAAATTTTGGTAGAGCATTATTCAACTCAAAACATCATCTTTGTAACAGAAATAAGGATGGAAGTATGTATTAAGATGGATTTGGGGGCTGGGAAGGTGGCTTAGTGGTAGAGCGCTTGCCTTGCATGCATGAGGCCCTGGGTTCGATTCCCCAGCACCACATAAGCAAAAAGGAAAAAAGCCAGAAGTGGTGCTGTGGCTCAAGTGGTAGAGCGCTAGCCTTGAGCTGAAGAGCTGAGGGACAGCGCCCAGGCCCAGAGTTCAGGCCCAGGACCAGACCCCCCCCCAAAAAAAAAAGATGGATTTGGCCTTGAGAAATAAATCTAGAAATGAAAAAGCAACACACAAATGGGAAGAAATGTTTGCAAATCATTTGATTCACAGAAGACTTATCTCTAAAATAAAAATAATAATCCAATAATAAAAATAAATCCAATAATAAAAATAATCCAATTAAAAGGAGACAGTAGAGGTATGGAAATGACAAAGACACATAAATGCATGTTTAACATTACTATGGCTTTGATATGGTCTGAATGTATTCCCAAAAGGTCCTTCTAATGGAATCTGACTCCTTGTGTAATAGTGTTAAAGGGTAAAACCTTTGAGGTATGGAACCTATTGGAAGGTAATCATGAGCGCTCCAGCTTTAGAAATAGATCAATGCTGTCTTATAGGAAGCCTCAAATCTGGAGCTGGATTAGTTTCAGATGTCACAAGACCAAAAAAAAAAAAAGTAAACATGCCCCCTTCCCAGGCCTCTTGCTTGTTGTCTTCTGTGTTGTTTCTGCCTTCTGCGTACAGCCAAATTCTCTTTCTGCTTCTTTGCTGTCTCGTGATACATCCAGATGCCAGAACCCCTCTCACCACTAGGATGACAGGACCAGAAAGCCAGCTGTAGTAAATGCTGGCAAAATGTAGAAAAAGTGGAACCCTCATACACTGCTGGTGCGGCTTCTTTGGAAAAAAGTCTGGCAATTTCTTAAAAGGTTAAACATAGAGACACCATATGATGTTTACCCTAAAGAACTGGAAACATATATGCGCTAAATTTTTAACATGAATTTTTATAACAGCATTTCTGATGATTATAAATAATGATATGTTCAACCAATAAATGAGTAAATTAAACACACAATATACTTAAAGATGCAACATTATGTTCCGTGAAAGAAGCTAGTCAAATTATTCCATTTTTATAAAATGCCAAAACTTTAGCAAATTTAGAGACAGAAGGAAAATTAGTGGTTTCCTGAGACTGAGAAAGGGGATAATAAGTGTTACTAGTAGAGATTCTTGTTGGAATGAATATTCTAGAATGATTTATATGGTGCTGAGGATGTAACTCACTGGTAGTGCATTTGTTTGCCATGTGTAAGACTCTTGGTTCTACCTGCAGGAGAGGGAAAAAAATAAAATTATATTCATAGCTCCTTAACTCTGACTATTCTAAAACTTACAACTATGACCTTTAATGGATGAATCATATAAAACATTAAGAAGTAAGGGGTTTTACGAAGTCATAATAATCATGCTTGATTTGAATTAAACCGTAATACAAATCACAGACTACAAGTATGTACTGTGTTCGTTAGCGGGCTGCTGTCATTCGAAAGGTTTAGATTCATCCAATGGAGCATTGGTCTATTTAGGTATAGGGAAATGCTGTAGAAAATCCTGCAGGTACAGATACATCTTTTCCAAATAGGTACACTGAAGTTACTAGAAAATGCTTAAAAAGAAATTTTCACTCTAGAAGCTACACTCTAAGATGGTAAGAATTATAGTCTCTCAGATACAATGTTAATGAAGCAGCTTCCTGGGCCTTGTCTCAGTAGGTCTAAAATATTCCCTAAAATCTGCATTATGCCAAATAATGCTGGTGATTATGTGTGGAGGGTAAGGGTTAACTATATGCAATAGGATTCCTAGTACTCATGAGAGACAGCATGGGATTGAAGAGTAGAGTTGGCTTTTGGGGTTATACTCTCAGAACTCAAATTCTGCCTTCATTAAACATGTCCTACATCTGTGTTGGGGACAAATTGCATAAGCTTCCTGGGCTTCACTTTTTCCTTTGTGAATGGAAGACAAGTCCTCACAATGTGAGGACAGGATGAATTAGCATACCTAAAGAATGTTTAGAAGAGATGCATTTTTAAACACTATTTAGATTGCATACAAAAAATAGGCCTGAAAGAGTATATTGAAGTGTAATGAGGTAATAACCAGTTTCTAGTATATACTGATGTTTCTAGCCTGATAGAAAAAGAATGTCCTGACAAAACCAATTTTTCCATGTTGAGTTAGCATCTGAACCCTGGAGTAGAAGGTACCTGGGTAACAGGGCTCATGAGCAAATCCTAGGCCCTTTTCTATAAAACTCAGAAAGCATAACACATTTTTCAGACATCATCTCCAGCTGGAAAAAATTACCGATTTGCTCTTTCTAAGGAAACATTCATACTCTTGAATATTCTGATTTAGTGGGGTTTTTTGTGTTTTATTTGTTCCAGAGACATTGAAATAGAGCCTAATCTTTACTCCTGTAACACATGTCCCTCATCTGTTTGTTTGTGTTTTAGCATGAGAATGTCCTGTAATATTTATGCAGCAGATTACACTTGACTGTGATTCTTGGCTGACTTTCAGCTGACTCAGGTGCTTTTCTCCACCCTCTGGCTGAAGGCTGCCAGCACAAGCTGTCAGTCATTCAGATATTTATGGAGAGCCGATAGTACACAGAGCACCAAAAAGAATTAAAACCAAAACAAGTACTACAGCTTTGCTTTGAAGGCTCTTTTAATCTACTGGGATAACCAGGACAAGCTTGTAAGATACATACATAATGCGTAACACATGACACAAATGTGTAAAATCAAGTATTAACACGATCAGCCTGATGTAAAATTGCAAAGTAAACTCATCTTTAAGTTCTCCTATGTCCCATCTCATAATTTTTTTCACTTTCAAGTATCTGTCAAATGATGTCTATTATTTCTTGAGTCTCAGTGAGAATGATAATTTAGTAGTTGGAATATTTAGCTTGTCCCTAAAATATAACTAGGTAGGCTTCCTGGAGGCACAATTATATGAAACTAGATAAGTAATGTACTTTACCTATTTGATAATGACATTTTTATAAGATAGAGCAATATTTATAATATAAAGTTATTTTGACCAGTAGCCTTATGATTATTATCTATAGACAAGGCACAACTTCTACCGAGAATGCACAAACACAAATCCTCAGCTGCTATCCATTCTCTTTCATTAATCAACAACTTACTTGTTCCTGTTTAGGTAATCTTATCCTAGCCTGAGTGTGAGTTGCTTTATGTAACCATGAAGGCTCTGTCTGCTTCATTTGGATTATACACAGATCCGATATTTTCTTTGATCTGCAAGGCAAATGATGTCCTTTGGTTCTTTTAAGGCCTTTCTACTTACTTTTACAGGAAGTTCATAATTTTAAATGTGGTATTGTTTAGAAGACTAGAGTGAAAACATTAATATGGGAATTCCTTATAGAGAAGTGAACCTGAGATATTGTACTTAAAACACAAATATTCCTCAGCAGAGAAAGGCTCTGGAAATTATGTGTTTAGATACTAAAAAAATGAGAAATACTTAGTCATGTGCTGAAAATAGAAAGCTGAGCATAGTAGGCTAGGGCAGCATAGTAGAAGAAGGATAGGAGAATAAATTAGCAAAAATTCTCAACTCATTGTTGGGAAGTAAGTTTGCAAAAGTGAGCAAGATATAGAATATATTCCTATATTTTTAGTGAAGTCAGTATTTCCCAGATTTTCTAATGATTTTCACCTGTGAATATTTGAAAATGTCCTAATTTAATATATTACTTTACTATATAAATATAATTTGGTGAATTATTAATGTTATATTCTACTAATATCCCAATTATTGGCATATATTTATAGTACAAAGGGTTTTCATTGGGATATTTCCATGTATGTATAGAATAAACTATGTTGTTTACAGGAAAATGGATGGAACTAAAGATCATCATGTTAAGTGAAGAAAGGTAAGCTCAGAAGACAAAGCATATTTTCCTTTATATGTGGAATGCAGACCTAAAATAATAATAGCAATAAAAATAATGTAAAAAGAGATCTCTGAGGAAATCAGCAGGAGGGGTACTAGGGAAAGAAAGGGGGGTGGTGATGGGGGTGAATATACTAGAAGTACATTATGCATGTGTGAAAACATCATTATGAAATTCATTAAAAACTTAAGGAGAGGGAAGGAGGAATGGGCTAAGAAAGTGAAATATACATGCTATGAATTTAATTAATAAAATCATATGCATTTATGTAAATATCATAATGAATTCCCTTTATATAATTATACTAATAAAAATAATTTGAATAAAAGAAAATTTCCAAATTTAAATCCTGGATAATTGATCTGTTTTTACTGACAACTTCATAAATATGGCACAGTGTTATGCATGCCCACAGCCTTATTGATGGGAAATCAATCCTACATAGTCAATACTGCAAACAAAGTTCCATCCTAAGGAATCTCTAATGTAAAAGTGCTAGGCATTTGCATACTGGAGTATAAATATTGATGGCTTCTGGGAACATGCTAGACTAGGTACCCTTATTGATTTCCCTACAGCTAAAATTATAGAGTAAAATTATTGAAGTTTTTTTTGTGCATTGATGACCTGAAGACTTAGCAAGGAATAACCATGACACCACATCTAACTGAAGGCAGGAGCACAGAGAGGTAAAACAAAGGTGAATCCAACCTCACCTTATGGGCATCTGAAGCAGAATTTTAGGCCTTTGAGAATGTTGGGAATAGATGGCATATCCCAGTGCTTGACTAAATGGGAGGACCTAATAGCAAATTAAATTCAAGGACAGAATAAGTGCAGATACAGTTTGCAAAAGATTCATCTAAAACTAAGGCATATAGAAAAATTCAAAGAAATGGTAGTATAGTTGTATATCAGAAGTGGAAGTGGAGATAAACAATTAACATCTGTTACTGACCAGTACAGGATGAAGGGATATAATTAACACTCCTGCCAGTGGCTCGTGTCTACAATCCTAGCTACTCAGGAGGCTCAGATATGAGGATCAGGTTTGGAGCTGGCAGGACAGAGAACACGTTGACATATACTTCCAATTGACTAGAAAAATATCAGCAGTGGAGGTGTGAATCAAGTGGTAGAGAGTGAGCCATGAGGGTAAGCCTGGCTACTGGCATACTTCCCTTTCCCCTTCCTCCTTATTTCTTGGAGAGTGGATTTTGATAAATTAAGATATTAAGCAACAGACAATCAAACAAATTCCTCTATCTGGTATCTACAGGAACTGGGACTGAACATCCCAGAATATCAAAATCCACAGATGATCAAGTTATTTATTTCAATATAAATCACAAGTAACATGTTGATTTGGATGATTGGTTTTTCCTGATATTTTAGACCCAGGAATATGCTGCAATAAATTATAGTACTCTCAAAAGTTGAACCTTTCTGCCCCAAACAACCTCAGAATCAATCCAATATTGGAAGGGACCTTTCTTTGAACTGCTCTAGGGTCTCTACAGAGCTCAATTGAGATTTCCATAGAGGAACTGAGAGTCGGGATAGCTCTCATCAAAGTTCCTGAGTTGTAGCCAAGGAGGAGAAGGACCTCTAGAATGAAAACTATAAAACTCTGAATAAAGAAAGTGAAGCCACTAGAGTATAGATCTCCCCTGTCCATGGATTGGTAGAATCAAAATCATGAAAATGGCCATATTGCCAAATAATATCCTCAAATTCAAGGCAAATCTCATCCAACTCCCAATGTTGTTCCTCAGGGAGATAGATAAAGCTATCCTAAAATTTATATGGAACCACAAAAGGATCTGAATAGCCAAAGCAAACTCGAGAAGAAAAATAAAATAAAGCAATGCTGTGGCAGTATCACAACAGTCTTTATAAATATACTACAGAGCCATAAGACAAAAACATGTTAGTGGCACAAAAAGAGCCCTGAAGAACAATGGAACACTTTAGAAGACCCAGAATGAAACCACATAATTATAACCTCCTGATTTTTTGTGAAAGGAGCCCAAAACATATGCTGGAGAGAAAATAGTCTCTTTAACAAATGATGCTGAGAAAATTGAATGCTTTCATGCAGAAGAATGAAATTGGATCCTATCTCTCACCCTGTGCTAATACCAATTCAAAGTGAATCTTACTGTAAAACCTGAACCTTTGAAGCATCCACAGAATAGAATAAGAAAAGCAGTAGAATTTACTAGTACAGGCAGTAACTCCCTGAATAGAACTCCAATCACTAAGTAAATAAGAATAAGGTCTGGCAAAGAGGATTGTGTAGAGCTAGGGGAAAAAAAAAAAACTTCTGCAAAGGAGAGGTAGTAGTCATCAGGCTGAAAAGACAGTCTACAGAATGGAAGAAAATCTTAGCCAGCTGCACACCTGAAGAGGGTTTAACAAGCAGAATATATAGGGAATTACAAAATCAAACTTGCAAAGAATCAATAACCCAATTAATAAATGGGCAAAGGAAATACTTCTCAAAAGTATAAGTACAAATGGCCAATAAATGTAGGAGGAAATGTTCAATGTTCTCAGCATAAAGAAAGTGCAAATCAAAACAGCACTGAGATTTCCATCACACTCCAGTCTGAGTTAACACCATCAAGAACACAGCAATAAATTCAGGCAATATGAGGAAAAAGAAACTTTAAGACACTGTTACTGGGACTGCAAACTGGTGCAGCCACTATGAAAATCAGTTTAGAGGGTCTTCAAAAAGTGGAACTGTCATTTGATCCAGAAATTATCAGTCCTGGACACTTATCCAAAGGGATATGTCAGAATAAAACAAAGGCTCCTACACACTCATGTTTGCTATAGTACTATTCACAATAGCCAAGCTAGGAAAGTAGTTGATGCACTACAGCCAATGAATAGATAAAAGGAGTATATTTTCATCAGAATAGTACTCAACCATAAAAAAGAATGAAATTGCCAGGCACCAGTGGCACACCCCTAAAATCCTAGCTACTTAGGAGACTGAGATGTGAAGATTGAGGTTCTAAGAAAAGGGTACCAGGAAATGAACAGGATAAAAATATGTTAAACACACCCATATAAATACATGAAGATAATATTATGAAACCCACTAAATACCATTTGAAAGGCAGGGAGAAGCAATGGGGTTAAAGGACTCTCATAGGAGGGATACTTCTATTGAAATATCACAAAGAAACCCCCTTGTATCAATTAATATATACTAAGACAAAAGAAAATATCTGTTGGAATATTGCACTAGTATTCACAAAAAGGAAAAGCTTTACAAAAGAAGAAATTCTTATTACAAATTTTCTACTATAATAAAATCAATCCTCAATGATTTCTATTTCCCCGTGTATTTTGTCAAACTTTTATTTAAAATATTTCATATAATTTTACTTTGGAAATTATTGTCTACTGATAGTAAAATATTAGTAACCATAGGACTTTAACCTACTCTGCAATAAAAATAGGAAGTGGGTTGAATCCATAAATATGTTATTCTTTTTGATGTATAATATTATTAGTTGTACAAATTAAATTATACATAATATTTATTGGGGCTATATCACTCAACAATAACTTTACATGTTTATGTCAGATTGAAAGTACTTTCTGAACAACTGCCCAATAAATAAGTGGGCGAAAGACTTAAAGAGAAACTTCTCTGAAGAAGAAAGAAGGATGGCCAATAAACACATGAAGAAATGTTCAACATCCCTAGCCATAAAAGAAATGCAAATCAAAACAACATTGAGATATCACCTCACCCCAGTTAGAACGGCAAAAATCAAGAACTCTAACAAAACAGATGCTGGAGGGGATGTGGACAGAAAGGAACCTTACTTCATTGTTGGTGGGAATGTAAACTTGTTCAACCACTTTGGAAAGCAGTATGGAGGTTCCTCAAAAGACTTCACATAGAACTCCCCTATGACCCAGCAATCCCACTTTTGGGCATTTACCCAAATGTTTACAAACAAGACCACACTAAAGCTACCAGCACAACAATGTTTATTGCAGCATTATTTACCATAGCTAAGATATGGAACCAACCCAGATGCCCCTCAGTAGATGAATGGATCAAGAAAATGTGGTATATATACACAATGGAATTCTATGCCTCCATCAGAAAGAATGACATTGCCCCATTTGTTAGGAAATGGAAAAACTTGGAAAAAATTATACTAAGTGAAGTAAGCCAGGCCCAAAGAAACATAGGTCCCATGGTTTCCCTTATTTGCAATATCTAGTATATCTATGAGTCAAGCGGAAAAAGTCAGATAATGTGATGTCAGGAAAATGTATTTTAATGTTTTTTTCTTTCATGCATGTGTTTCTAATGCATTTATAAGATTATCTCTTTGTTGCTTTGTATGTCCCTCCCCCACAGTATGACCCCTGCTTTCACTATATTTGATGTCAGTATAACTTGAGGAGGAGATGGGGAAAAACCAGGTGTTTAAAGATACAGGTGGACCTGTTGCAACAATGAGAAGTACAAGTTGTCATGTCCAAAACGAGCTTTACAACGTCGGTGGGGGGGGGGAAGGGGGGGAAGGAGAAGGATTGGGATTGGGGGGGAGGGGGGAGGCTGGGAAGGGATGTGAAGGGTAAACAAAAGGAGGAGGCTGCAATGCTTGGTAAGAAATGTACGCATTATCCTGCCCATGTAATTGTAACCCCTCTGTTCAGTATGTTCACAAATAAAATTAAAAAAAAAAAGAAAGTACTTTCTGAGGTCTGCATAGAAGTTATCTGACTGGCCAGGTTTGGAAGATTGCAATTTAGCATAATAAATTAGGCTGTAATCATTTTATAATTCTATAAAGTTGATAAAAATGCAATGATGTTATTTTCTGTCCTCAAAAGGGATTTCATTGACACTTAGGGTAATAATTTGTTTTTATTCTAAGTTGGTACATTATTTTATCCCCTTCCTCCCCAACAAAACTAGATCAAGAAGTGGCATCCATATTGATAGCTCAGAAAAACACAGAGGTAGAAGCAAGGAATTTGCTTGTCCTGAAGTTACTTCTGATATCATTGTACTTTTCTCCACATCTTACATAACTTTGAAGACTATCTGTGAAGTAACTACTATTCTAAATATTAAAAAGTAGCAATAAATTTCAGAAAGCAAATTGTACTTTTCACAAGGCATCGTAACAAACGACATTTTGGAGATAGGATTTAAAGCTCCAATTCTAAAGCTTTATGCCACTTTTCATCAAAACTTAGTGTGCTTAAATATTCCAAGTGTCAGTTGAATCATAAAATAACAAGTAATTTCAAGTTCCTTTGGTTTTTTTTTTACCATATACAATAAATATATCACTAATTCCTTCTTAATAGGCCATAGGCTGTTTTGCTCACTACTTTATCCTTAGCTTTTTCAGAAATGCTTAGCTGGTATAGAAAAGATGTGTAAAATTTATTTTGAATTCACAAATGTATGAAGCAATCAAATCTTTGTAAGAACATTCTTCACTAGAATTCATACTAGCAATCTTGGAGTTTGGTGGGGAAAAATTTCTCCAATATTTAGTTATGTCCTTTTGATTATGAGTAAATAAACTTTACCCAGAATATTTTATAGGTATATGCAACCTGTTGAACTCTTATATCTGTCATAAAGAAGTTATAGCAGGTTGTATAAGATGGATTAATAATATTCTACTGTGTGATGCTTACATTTTTGACACAAGCCATTCAAATAGGAACAAGAAAAAAAGAGAATAATAGCTGTAAAAAAAAAAGTTTTCTAAAATTGATTTCAAGCCTAAATTCCAACAGCAGAAAAGTCCATCAAAAGAAAAGAAAAACCTACAATTGTTTTTCTTCACACATTTAAGAAAAATATTTTAAAGACCATTAATAGTATAACCATCGCAGTTTGCCAAAAGAAAAAATGATATCATTTTATTTCATGACACTAACATGTGAACTTTTTTCTGCTTTCTTTTTAAGTTCTCGACTTTCCATATAAATTTGATTTGGAGAAAGTATCCAACTGTGAAGTTAAATTCTTAAAAATAATATGTGGCAATTGTTGGATGAAAACAAAACTTACACTGACAAATTTGTGGTATATGGTAATACCTCTCTATGTTTGCAGCAGCTGAACTGAGTTGAGCTTCTTTCTAACCTATTTGACCACTCGGCATCTTTTTATTATAAGCATCATCAGAATCAATTTTGCAGCCATATCCATCTTTATGTAATTGAAACGCTCAGTTTTTCATCAACATTGAAACTTTAGGGCCAAAGCACAGCCCTTGATATTAGTTGATAAAGAACTTAAGGCATTTAAGAAAACAAAAATAAAAGCAAAACAAAGCAGTAGTCACCCCTCCCCCCTTCTTTAATGAGTGTCATCAAATAAACACTGATGTTTTAATTGCATATATATGTCTTTTTATGTTTTTTTTAAAAATAGTGTACAGAAGGTTGTCTTTTTTTCCTAACTTGATTTCTGCTTCTAATGCTAGCTACCCTTCCGTTACAATATCATAGCATACCTCCCTTTCCCCCACTCCAGATTTTGCTTTCTGCAAAATCTATCACACACATAACTGTGTGAGAGCATGAAGCAGAGTATGTGATCCCCAGCCTGTTTTAGTTTTCCTATTCTCACTAAGAGGTTTTGCATCTCATGTCTGTCTTGATCAAAGACTTCTACATCAAAGTGAAAAGAACAAAGGATAAGACAAAAATCTAGATCTACTTTAATTTTCCCCTGGATTCCATCCACCGAGAAAAGAGCTCAGCTGCCTTCTAAATGCAAAATGCATGATGCAAGTCAAAGGCCAGTTTCAAGGCCTCTCAGTCAAGCATCCTGTGTTACATATGAGCCCCCCTCACTCCAGCTTTGTGTGTCACTCATTGGCTTACCATATTGGAGAAGGTATCTGTAGAAAACAAGAGATGGTTTTCAGAGGCACTAAATTTAGTTCTTAGTAACCCTTACTCACTGTTCTAAAAGGATCAACTCTGAACGTGACTTTTTACCCCATAAAACAGAGAACTACTTATCTTTGTGCTTTGCTTATTATTTTCTGGCTTCTACCCACTAAACTTAAAAAAAACCAGTTTTTGATTAAAAAATATGATCCAGCTGGGTGCCAGTGCACATGTTTCTAAGCTACTCAGGAGACTGAGATCTGAGGATCCTAATTCAAGCCAGTCTGAGCAGGAAAATATGTGAGACTCTTACCTCCAAACTAATCACCAAAAGAAAAAGCTGGAAGTGGAGCTGTGGTTCAAACAGTAGAGTGTTGACCCTGAACAAGACAAACAAAAATGAAACTCAAGGTCCATGCCCAGGCCCCAAGTTCAAGTCCCAAGATAGGATTTATATATATAATTAAATAGAATTTATATATTTTATAATTATATTTATAAAAATATAATTAAATACTATAATTTTAAAAATATATAATTTTCTGAGAAGAGCCCATCAATACAAGATAAAATCTCCATTAGTAAAGATACTTTGCTCATGATCCTTGTATGCTTGTAGAATTGGCTATGAGAGAGAGACACCAACAAATAAACCATCAAGTACTGAGATGTTGCCTGGGCTACCAGCCAGTGTTCTCAGCGTCTTCATGATTTAGCTCCATGCAGCTCATACAAAACATACTGAGCCTTACTGATCTTCCAGGGTATGAATTTACTTAATACATTTTCTGAAAATAGCAAACACAAACATTGCAGTTTTCACAAGCATCTAAAATATTTCTCTGTCCATCATGCAATTAAGTATTTTTAAGTATCCGAGAAGCACTGAGACTGCTTGTTTCCTGTGGAAAATGATGAGTCAGGCTGAGGACTGGTTCAGTCTTTCCATGCTTAAGTGTCAAATGCAGGTGGTTTGTACATAATTTTTAGCATTCTTAATATAAGGCAATTTTGAAATAGCAATAACAAAAGTAGTTTGTCATGACTGGAGCATTTGATTTAAAAACCTCTGCTGCTGATTAGCTGTGATCTTGAATAAATTAACCACTCGACCTCAGTGGTTGCTCCTGTGCAATAGAGATCAAAACTATTGTCTTTCTAAGCTGGTTGTGAAAATTAAATGAAATAACACATTTAAAATAATCTCTAGCACATAATATGTAGTTAATGAATGAAATAAATATTAGGAAATATAAAATTAGCATCAAATAACACCAATATTTTATACTCATTATTTCATTCATAGGTATGTGTTGTTCCTTTAAGCAAATTTAGAACTATAAAGATTTGTGATATATATGTAAATGATATTTGGCCTTATGTACCCCAGGGAAAACCTACCTGAACCCTTCAGTTTTACTTGCTTCTATTTCCCTTTAAGAATCACTAACAAAGCAAAATGAATCCCAAGATATGGACACAAGAGGTTTTCCTCTGTTGTTGTTTTTTAATGTGCTTTGTGATGTTGTTTCCTTTTATGCTCTTCTCCTGTTGTCACTGTATTTTTATGAATATATATTTTTATCATAAAGATCCTATACAATGGGGTTACAGTTATATGAGCAAGGTAATGAGTCTATTTCCTATAGAGCATTTTAACACCCTCCTTTTTTTTCTCCTACCATCCCTTTCCTCCCCACCTCCTCAACTCCTCTCCACCTCCCTCAGCAAAGTTGTAAAGTTTTTTTTCAACATAGTGTATTGTACATCTCATTGTTACAATGGATCATCCTGTATCCTTATTTCAGCATTTTGTCATTTCCTTTCCCTGTGAAGAACATACAAAGAAATTATTATAATGTACATTATAAGTACATTAAAAAGTACAACAAGAAAGATAAAATATCTTGTATCTGTATCTTGGGGTTCATTTTACTTAGCATCAGGTTATATGGTCATATGTACATAGCTTTTGACCTCTTCTGCTTGTCCTACACATATAGTAGTTACTGCAGATAAGGGAAACCATGGGACCTATGTTTCTTTGGGTCTGGCTTACTTAATATAATTTTTGCCAAGTCTTTCCATTTCCTAACAAACAAGGTAGTGTCATTCTTTCTGATGGAGGCATAGAATTCATACACACACACACAAACACACACACACACACACACACACACACACACATATATATCACATTTTCTTGATCCATTCATATGGGTTGGTTGTTCCAACTAAGGGGCATTAGGGTTGGTTGTTGCATATTTTAGCAATGGTGAATAATGCTGCAATAAACATAGTTGTGCTGGTAGCTTTAGTATGGCCTTGTTTGTGATCATTTGGGTAAATGCCTAAAAGTGGGATTGCTGGATCATAGGGGAGCTCTATGTGGAGTCTTTTCAGGAATCTCCATACTGCTTTCCAAAATGGCTGAACAAGTTTTCACTCCCACCAACAATGCAGTAGGGTTCCCTTTTGGCCACATCTCTTTCAACAGCTGTTGTTATTAGATTTCTTGATTATAGCCATTCTAACTGGGGTGAGCTGGAATCTTAATGTTGTTTTGATTTGCATTTCTTTTATGGTTAGAGAGGTTGAGCATTTCTTCATGTGTCTATTGGCCATTCTTATTTCCTCTTCAGAGAAGTTTCTTTAAGTTTTTAGCCCACTTATTTATTGGGCAGTTGTTTCTTTGAGGATTTGTTGTTGGGGGATTTAATTTTTGAGTTCCAAGTATATTTTAGATATGAGACTCCTGTCCATTGTATGGCTAGTGAAGATCTTCTCCCAGTCCGTGAGCTTTCTGTTGATTTTACTAGCTATGTCCTTTGCCATGCAGAAA
Source organism: Dipodomys ordii (assembly GCF_000151885.1). Lineage (NCBI taxonomy): Eukaryota > Metazoa > Chordata > Mammalia > Rodentia > Heteromyidae > Dipodomys > Dipodomys ordii. Next base: position 4,169,845 of record NW_012267275.1, on the reverse strand, counting down.
CTCTCCAGCTTCATGCAATCCCATTTGTCCAACCTTCTTTGATTTGTTGTGTTTCTGGGTCTCTATTAAGAAAGTTTCAGTCTGTGCCAGAAGCCCTAGAATTTCTGCTATTCCTTCCTGTAATGTTCTTAGGATGTCTGCTTTGACTTCGAGGTCTTTGATCCATTTGGAGTTGATTCTGGTGCAGGGTGATATAGAAGGATCTAGCTTTAGTTTTCTGCAGATATTTAACCAATTTTGCCAGCACATTTTATACTGTATTTGATTTTGGTACCCTTCATTTTGTATATACAGTTATCTAATTTGGGGAGGGGAAAGGGAATAGCAAAATACTGAAACAGGGACACAGGATGACCCATTGCAACAACGATACTCACAAGACACTATGTTGGGAATCAACTTTACAACTCTGGAAGGGGAGTGGGAGAGCTGGGGGAGGGAAGGGATAGTAGGAGAAAAACAAAGGAGGGGGTAACAATGCTTTACAAGAAATGTACTCATTACCTTACTCGTGTAATTGTAACCCCACTGTATGGCATCTTTGCAAGAAAAGAAAAGAAAATACATCACTAATATTGGCAATCATATTGCTGAGCAATATATTATGTCTTCCTAGATTTCCTGAGGATAACACTTTTGGGGGAGGGTCCGGTTGTGGGGCCTGAACTCTTCAGCTCAAGGCTAGCACTCTACCACTTGAGCCACAGTGCCACTTCTGGCTTTTTTTCTTTGCTTATGTGGTACTGAGGAATTGAACCCAGGGCCTTGTGCATGCAAGGCAAGCACTCTACCACTGAGCCGCCTTCCCAGCCCCGAGGATAACACTTTTGACTTGTGGTTTGTTTTTTGTTATTTACTTTCAGATATTTGTATTAGTTAACTTTATATATGGTTTTGAATTATAATGAGGGAGTAGGCAAACTAAAAATTCTTATGAAGCAAAGTCTGAAAATATTTAAAGAAATGATACAAATTCTGAGGTTTTACTTCAAAATAGCCAATTGGGGAAAGACCCCAAATCCTATCCCTAAGGAGATGGATTTAAGATATGTGTCTCCTACTTCCATAGTTGGTTGCCTTAGGAATAAACTCTAATTTGTAAAATGACTTGGAGCGATATATAGTAGGGGAAAAAAGGCCTGGGGAGGAATTTAATCTACTGGAAAATAAATGACTATTATATGTAGAACTAAGTAAAACAAAAATTTTTATCTGATTCAGAGCCCAAGGTTTTATGAGAAACAAAAACAGCACTATTATCTTAAGGACCAAAATGCTGGGCCATCTTTTGTAGAACAGATAGTATACTATTATATCATCTTTGTGAATTAGTTCTCTAGTTAATTTCTGGAAGGATGTAGTCCAGACAGATCTACAAACCATTCTTGTTGACCTCTGACATCCAGAATAAGCATACTCTTGTGATATGTAAACAGGTCCAAGAACAAATGAGATCTTTGTCAAATTTTTATTAACATAATGCTCTAACTTCTTTAACTCTTTTTTTTTTGGGGGGGGGGTTGGTCGTGGAGCCTGAACTCTGGGCCTGGGCGCTGTCCCTCAGCTCTTCAGCTCAAGGCTAGTGTTCTACCACTTGAGCCACAGCGCCACTTCCACCTTTTTCTGCTTATGTGGTGCTGAGAAATCAAACTCAGGGCCTCATGCATGCAAGGCAAGCACTCTACCACTGAGCCACCTTCCCAGCCCCAAACTTCTTTAACTCTTAAATTAAAAAAAAATTCTTATAAAAAGAGGAAAGTGAGGCTAGAAAGAAAGAAAAAGAGCAAGTTCTGTTACAACCTTACTCTTCCCAAACTGGATGATATCATACTTTAGAACAGATGTATGGAAATTTCCCTAAAAACTTTATCTGAAGACAGAGGGCTGGACCATATGGTTTGACTTGTAGGCTGCTGTATTTAAAAGATAAAAAAATTCAAAATGTCACTGCTTTTCTCCACATGTGGAGATACCATAAGATACAGAACAACTGATTACCTTAACCCCAGCCACAAGAGGAAATGGTATAAGACAGTCACAATTCAAGGTTTGACACACTAAAAAGTAGTTTATATGGCCTAAAAGATTTCTTATTTAAATCATTACCATAATTAGAAATCTTTTCTTTTATATTTGTATACCTTATTTTAATATTAATATTTATTTACAAGGAGACCCTATTCTTTCTATATAGTTAATATATTATTTAATAGAGGTCTAAATCTCTATGATCAGAACTTACATAACTGCTTGTTTAGTAAAAGTATAAGCATATACACCTGGGGCACTAGTGTCTCATGTCCCTAATCCTAGCCACTCAGAAGGCTGAGATCTGGGGATCACAGTTCAAAGCCAGCCTGTGCAGAAAAGTCTATGGAACTCCAATTAACTACCAAAAAGTGGGAAGTGGAGCTATGGATCAAGTGATAGAGCACTAGCCTTGAGCACACACACAATAAGCATATATGCAAGCATATATTTTGGCTTAACAAGGAAAAACTATGTTTATTTATTTGAATACAAATTTAACTTTGTGAAATAAAGATTCAAGATATTACCCAGAGTCAATTTGGAGGTTATTTTTTTAAGACAGGGAACAAAAAGTAAATATTGTTTTATTTTGTAAAAACAATTAGTTTTAAATTATCACTTTACTCAGAAGGTTGAAATTTGAGGATTGTGGTTCAAAGCCAGCCTGGCAGAAAAGTTCATGAGACTCCTTGTCTCAGAAGTGGAGCTATAGCTCAAGTGGTAGAGTGCCATTCTTGAGTTAAAAAGCTAAGGGACAGCACACAGGCTCTTAATTCAAGCCCCAGCATAGGCGCGCAAGCGCGCACGCACACACACACACACACACACACACACACACAGAGTTATTACTTTAATTCCATTCAACAAACACACAAGGCCTGTTTTAAAAAGAACAGAAATAAAATGCAACTAAACTCCATTCCTGGGTCAAATTCTATCTCCAAACTAATCATAATCATGCTCATTGATTACTTACTTAACTGATATTTCGTAAAGGCGGGAAGAAAGAATATATTTTACTGAGAGGAAATAGCAAGAAACAATATTTAAGATCCGTTACAAGAGTTTTACATTGTTTCCTTGTGAAATCATCCTTATTCGTCACTATTTGTGACATCCGTGGATTCAATCACGAATCTATGAAAATATGATGAATCATATGAAAATATGAGGAAAAGTGGGAAAATTATTGAAAACATTTGGGGGAAAATGTGTCTGTACTGAACACATACAAACTTCTTTTGAGGATGTCATTATATCTAAACAACACAATGTAGCAACATTTTGCACAAGTGTTTACATTTTATTAGGTATTGTGAGAAATCTACAGATGGTTTAAAGTAGAAATCAGGATATATGGAGGGTATTCCCAACCCCTATATTATCAAAAGATATAAAGGTTTAAATATATAAGGATTTGATCAGCTACAAATTTGTCATTCAAGAGAGGCTCTGGAACCAATCTTCACAATAGAGAGGGAGTCCACACTTTAATTGTAAAAGCAATTTAAACAAATTGCAAAAACAACTGTAAATTTAAAAAGTGAAAGAAGAAAGACTTGCAATTTTACCACCATCTATATTTATTAATAGCAACTTGGAATCATTCTTTGGGTTTTTGTTGTAGTTGAAATGTGTATTACTTGAAAAGTAGTTTTCATGCCTTCTCGTCTAATCCATTAGATATATTAAACAGTTTGTATTGGATACTACATTTAGAAACAGCTGGTTTTGATTTTTTATTTAAATTATACTTACTTATTTTTTTTGGCGGTCGTGGGGCTTGAACTCTGGGCTTGGGCACTGTTCCAGCGTTCTTCAGCTCAAGGCGATCGCTCTAACACTTAGCCACTGGTGCCACTTCCGGTTTTCTGGTGGTTTATTGGAGATAAGAGTCTCACAGACCGACGTTCCTGTCCTGGCTGGTTTTTTCCCCCGTGATCCTCAGATCTCAGCCTCCTGAGTAGCTAGGATTACAGGCGTGAGCCACTGGTGCCCGACTTTATACTTACTTTTTAATGCAATACCCCAAGCTATCTTTTATATTACACATTATTACTTCTGGAGTTGGAAAAACTGCAACATTTACCCTAAAAAATGTTCAATAAGTTGCCTAAATTCAGACACTTAGTGAAGAGAGGCAATGTACACCTCTGCTTTAATCCAAAATTTGCACTCTTCATCTGTCCATCTAATAAAGATTGTTTTCCACTGGTATATCAGTAATTGTAAGGTTCCTCCTGAATGTGTACGTTAGAAACAGCTAAAAGGACTTTTCCAATACTCGATAAATTGAATGATTGCATTTGCTGAGTTGCATGATTATTTGTTTTTATCAAGTCTTCTATTTTAAATCTCCTTCATTCTGCAGTCATCTTCAGCTAGCAATAACCTGCTCCTAGTCAGCTGGTGGTACATCTGCTCTTACACGAATTGTCTTTTCCTGCTCCTGGTTTCCAGGGTTGATCTGCCATGGTGATGCTCTGAGGCCAGGGGGTTGAGGATTTAGCATCTTTTCTTTCCCTAATTGGGGGCTGCTGCTGTACTAAAAGCTTTGCCTCAGAAATCCTGCTGTTTACTTTCACTCATTTTGGCTTAAATAGCCATCTGAAATGAAACAATGTGTCACTCTGAATAAACTGAGCACATCACAGTAATTCTCAAGAGCAGCCTAGAATGCACAATATTCCTCCTGGCATGTAATTTTTTCCCCATTAGCAGTTGATAACCTGATTCATCCTACATATTAGTCTGTGAATGCTAAATGAGAAAGGAAAGAAAACATTTGATCTTTCCTGGAAAAGCTGAAGAGCAATATAAACAGCCAATTTTTACTCATTTTCTTCCCAATTTCATATTGCTCTCTATACTGTAAGTAACATAACCAATGACTAGTGCCCAAGGCTAATAACTCATTTGAAATCATAAAGGTTAATTCTATAGTTGTGCACTTTTTTTGAGATGTTGACTAAGTATGATGATGCATGCCTGTAATCCCAATTCAAGAGGTAGACATAGGAGGACCGCAGCTCTGGACAGCCTGGAAAAGTTAGCAATATCTTATCTTAGCAAAAAAGTAGAATGTGATAGTGACTATCTGTAATTCCAACTATCGTAAGGCATAATTCAGAGAAGCATGCTCCAAACCCCGACTAGACAACAGTAAAACATCTTATCTGAAAAATAACAAAAGCAAAAAGGGCTTGGCTCAAGTAGCAGAGGCTTGCAAGCTCCTGAATTCAAATCCCCAATACCACCGAAAGCAACAAGGACAGAAATTACACAGAATTTATAAACAGTGTGAACAAATTTTAAAGTTGAAGTCAAAAGCTCAGCCTCACTCAAAGTGGATGGAGCAGGTCACTCTGTGTTATTTGGGAATTTTGTGCATGGAAACCATAAGCCTAGCCTAAAGGGAAACCATATCCATCCCTCTTCCTCTGTAGTTGACCTGTGAGAGTGAAAGAAAGAGAGACGAATGGACAGTGGGCTGGTGTGTGTGTGTGTGTGTGTGTGTGTGTGTGTGTGTGTGTCTGTGTGTCTGTCTGTATGTGTGTGTCTGTCTGTGTCTATGTCTGTGTGTGCATGCACTTGGCTGCTGCTGCTGCTGCTGTTTTTTTAAATAGTCTTAAGTGATTTCAAATAACTAAACCACAGCTGTAGGAAAATGCATAAGTAATAACTCACTCATCCTGCTGTTAATAGATTCTCTATCTGCTAAACACTGAAAGTAAGTCATGGTCAGTACATCAGCCAGTGCAGAGAGCAGAAAGCTGAATTGATTAGAAGACATAACCTCAGTGACTTTTCAATGGCTCTGCTGTCCTAAATAAGAAAAAGGTGCAAACTTTATTTATTTAAATAATTATTTAATTACATAAATTTAATTATTTATTTAAATAAATAATTTTCAAGCAGCTCCTGAAATCCATTTGCTTTATTAAATTGGGGCATCTTAATTATAGTAAATCCCACACATGTAAAGTTATGCACTTAAAAACACCAATAGACGTTAAACAGAAACTGCAATGTGGGAAGTATCCATTCATTCTTAGAAAAACTGTAGCATAGAAAGGGAAATAACATGATCAACTCCATCTAGTAAAGACTCAAAATGAATAAATCTATGTGTTAACACATAGAGTACAGATAGTTAATTTATATACAAACTTGAAACCTTTAGGGTATGGGATAAAATAGGAATGTGGATATTGCCAAGATATAATAGATATGGATCAGTCTCGATTCTAAAAGAAAATGACTTTTTTCTAGATAAACACATTTAAGAGATATTTTATATAATGTTTCAGAAGGTAATAATTCTTAAAAAGCTGTGTAAATACTGTTCCAGAGAAAAAGGAAATGGAGATTATAATAGTAGATATGTGTTTCTCCAGACACTCACAGTTTTAATCTCTCTTGTGACATTTTATCCAACATTGACTCAAACATTATACTTCTTAGATTGTGTTACTGCTCTGAGGTTTAGATTTCAAAAAATATATAGAATAAGGGAAGTCTGTGAAATGAAATGAGAATTCCCATTGGATTGAGAATATGGAACTGTTGAAACAGATAAGAAATTAGTATGTTCTGTGCTTAAACTGATAGGACATTAGTATGTTCTGTGCTTTTTTTATTTCTGACCCTCAGAAATAATTAGACCACTATGCCTTAAAAATAATATAATAATTGTCAGTACCAGCACAGGTTTTCTTAAAGTATGTCACTTTAACTTAACTTCATTCATGTTATTAACAGGACCAATAGATCAAGAGAGTGTATCCATGTACAGTATCTTTACAATAAAATAAAATGTAAAAAGAGTATAAACAGTGTTGTTGTTGTTATTATTATTATTATTTCAGGAAAAACTTCAAGTTTTCTCAAGATATGCTGTCGAAAAAGGTAACAGTGAAATTGAATGGATTTTCTTTTGTTATAAGCAATTAGGCAGTACATTTATTGTCTAATACTGGAAAACAAAAGGCTACAGGAGGTCTTAGCATCCAATTTGTCATATTGTGATGCTGTTAGTATACAAAGAATGCTGTCATAACACTTCCTAAGTGCAGGCCCATCATACAACTTATTAGTGCCTAGAAATCACTGTCATATAACAGAAACATAACCATCCACTCTCTCTAACTGAACAAAGGTTCTAAACACTGCATGGAATTTCCAAGAATGGGGTTGCCACACAAAGCCATCTGGGCCACCCGAAGCTTTTAAACCTCTTACTAAAGCTCATTTGGGCATCTGATTTCTATATAGAAATGGCATTCTATAGAGTTTCCAGAGGAACGGAAATGAAGCTAATGAAATAATGAACTAGGACAAGGTAAATTAGACTGAAAGAAGAAAAGCTGCCATCTTTGCTGCAGGGCTTTTCATTCAGAATCCTCTGTTCAGAACACCTTTGGGAGGCAATCCTGTTGTAGTCTGAGTGAACACCTGTCTTGTTTAGCCACCACCAGGCAGATTCTTTTTAAAGAGAGTCTATGTGGCCAGCTTCTCTTTGACCCCCACTGCAATGTGAGTTTGCTAACTCAAAAGAGAGGAAAGATTACCTAGGCCTCAGAGGCTTCCAGATATATGGATGTTCAGAAACAAGGCTTGGGGAAGGAGACGGCCAAGGGCTCAGGCTGGTATTGTGGTGTAAAGCAGTCAAGGTAACTGGTTTGGGACTGTCTACCCCAGTGTTGCTCTTTGCAAATAACCTGACTGGGAGGTAGTCACGAAATCTTCTAGTGGTAATGCGTGGCAGGAAAAGCAGTAAGAACAGGGTTGAGACTGGAACATCCTTCTTCTGCCTCTTAAACAAATGAACAAACACACCCATAGTAGAGTCCAATTGAGAAGGCTTGGAAGATAAATGTTTGTCATTATGGGAGTGATAAATATTCCAAGAACACTCACATCAAAAGAAGTATACTGAATGAAGAAGAAGCAGACCCCTAGCCCCCATGGTTCTCATACCATTTCTCGTCACTGGATGATGTTGAATCTTTTCCCTCTCCCTCCTGCCTCTCTCTCTCTCTTTGCTTTTTCAAATTGTAACTTAGAAGATTGCCCTGATTTTTAAAATGTAATTGGCATTTCCCTCCATGTGACTTTTTCCCCCTCATGCAGTGTTTCTGTCATGTTCTAGGAGTGAGAAAATCCAAAATCTCAAGAAAACCGTTTGTTTCCAAACATAACATACTTATTTTGACATTTTTAGAGCCTAATGGATGCCAATGCAATAAAAACCAATCAAAAGAATTTTGAGCTGAAGTATTTTTAGCTATCAGTAGGGCTGTGGGAAAACCGAATTATGACAACAAAAATACAGTAATAATAGCATCACTCATCTCCAGTAGCAAACAGACTGACTGTTCCTCCCCAGTCAGTTTTGTCTTTTTTTTATAATTGTAAAGTCTCCCTTCTTTTCCTCTGTGTGTGTGTGTGTGTGTGTGTATGTGTGTGTTGTTATTGTTGTTGTTAAGCAGCAGGTGGATTATTCTCCATGTCATCCACACTCCAGGTGAGAATGTGAAAGCCATCTTTTTAGTGACCATAGGGTAGAATTACACAATAGTTGTGTGTGTGTGTGTGTGTGTGTGTGTGTATAAACTTAAGAGTTGTCAGTCATATCTAAATTCGTTGAATTTTTCATTCTCCCAGGAAAGGTCCTATTTTGTTTTTGCATGCTCTATGTTACCTGCAGTCTTATTTAGCATTGAAGGAACTCTGTCCAGTATTAACTTTACCCTGTCATATGTAAATTCCTGATAGTGGGGAAAGCACTTTTCTTCCCCAGGTATTACTTTTCTTTCATCAGCCCACTCTGACAATGTTCACCAAATGACAAATTCTTTCTTGTTGAGGGAAGGTAGGCCGAAGGTCACACTCACACACACTTGTGCACATACATGGTAAGAGAGAGGGAGATGGAGCTTGGTGTTAAGTTTAGGAAGAGTCATAGGGAGAGAGAGTGTGGGTCACTGAAAATAGGTGATGGGAATGTGTATTACAGAGCAATTTCGTAAGTATTAACAAGATTTTCAAGAAATTCAAGTAAAAAAGATTTGAGATATCTTGAAACATTTGTTTTTGTTCTTGGGCATTGTTTCTTTGACTGCAAAGTAACATAACTCTTGAATATAATGGTGCTTTAAAAGGGCACAACAATGAAATGAGATAGTAAAATGAAGGTGCTTCTTAAACTATAAAGTATTATGCAATATATTTATATATATCCAGCAATATTATTACTGTTTCTAGGCACAAGTGTTTATTAAAAGAGAGAGAAAGACAGAGAGAGACTTCACCTGTTATAATATTCTGAGTTTTTTGATTTGCTTTCCCTATTATATAATCTCAAAGAGATATGTTCTTAATTGATCATTAACCTTATTAATCACTTTTATAGGCCAAAAAGTACACCAGGTGACATAGCATTGGCATGATTCTGGTTCTAAATAAGGTATTATGATTATGATTATGATTATTACCAAAACAGTAATCAATGAAAGAGAATCTCACTGCATGAAGAGATCATAAACTCATTTAGGACAGGCAAACCAGTTTGGGGTAAAGTAGTTCATAGAGGTGGGCAAAAGTCTCAGCTATTGAAAACTGGAGTTACTGGAAAGAAGAAAGAAAATTTCTGGCAGCCAACGGCACTAGAAACAAAGGCCAGTAATGAAATGAGCAGCATTTCTTTCTAATGTGGTAGACTAGTTTCACACAATAACAACAACAAAACCAGATTGAAGAATAAAATTGAGCAGGTAGAGAAAACTAGGGATTATATAGGAAGAGGTGTGGAAGTGATTAACTACCTTAGAAGAAAAGGAGGTAAAATTTCAGAATAGCCACAGAAGGAAAATAGAATGTTGAAACAGTAAGCCATTAGGCTATCACAGTGTCCTCATATGGTGCCAGAGAAAAAGAAAGGAGTTGCCTCTTGTGGTCCCTAGCAAGTAGACTAAATGTTCTTGATGAACAACATAACCATTAATAAACCTTCATAATCATCCCATATCTTTACAGACTTAATAGTCTACTGTAACATGACATATATGACTTATATTTGACAGACTGCCCTACAATCATCTTTCTTAGCATTTATATAGCTGAACTATTTTAAGTAGTGAATTATTTGTTTCTGGAATCTCTTTTGAGAAAATCCCAGAGGATTTTTGCAAATTACAAGTGCCCTGAAACAAACACAAAGAGAACTGACAAAAGAAGGTAGTATAGTATGTTTTTTGAGGTAGCTTAATTTATCTTTTGGCTTATATCAGTTGTACAGGGAAACAAATTTTATAAACATGTATGATGCCTGAAAAAATATATAGCAAAATAAAATGAAATGGAGAGAAGTACTTTGGAACTAATGATTTAATGTGCTGAGTTTACATTCACGCTATATTTCATCAGAAATCAGAGCTTCCACCTACAGAAGACATTTACTACTTTGTTATAGGACACTTAATCAATCTTTTCCTGCATTTTTTAGGAGTTTCTGCTGGTTTGATGAGGTGGTGGGATGAATTCAATAACTCTCTTGTGATTTTTTTCAATGATACATTCAAAAACAGTCATCATAAATAGAGGAAAAAAATAATTTCCACGAAATACTCTGAAAGCAATAGAACATGTGTTAGATTTAGTGAGATGTTCTTGGTGGTAAAAATTTAGTTAGTATTTCTTGTAAGATGTTTGTTTCTGTTTATGTTCCCCTTTGACTAATTCTTTACTCTGAAAGAATAAAAATCCAATATACCCCTCAGACATTGCCTACATGTTTGTCAAGTGCTAAGCCAATAATAGTGAACACTTAGTGTTCACTTAGTGTGGAGGGACACATCATCTTTAATCCTTGCCAGGGAGATGTATTATATGCATTTTCCAAACAGGTATGTGTAGTTCTTTGAGATGAAACTATAAATTCACCACATAGGAGTAAAAAAGACCCTGACTCTGATTCCATATCTGTCCATATATACTGACTACCTGCCTATTCCAATAATCTAATTAGCTATTTTTTAACCATGTCAATATATGAAATTTGGATACTAGTAGGTATTTGGATGTTATTAGACTATACTCATAAAAAGAAATATGCTTAAAGAAATCTTATACATTTTGAAAAAGACAGCAGGCACTTTGGACATTCTAGAAAAGTGTTCCTCTAATCCTGTTCAATTCAAGTCATCTGTCAAGAACTCTGTATTATACCATGTAACCCCAGCAACCATCATGTGACTCTTTTTCTTATTGCCTTCAAATATGCCGCTGTATATTTATGCTAGTTTTCTCTCTCTCCACAAACTTTGAGGTGAAATTTTTCTATTGATTATTCCATAAACTTTTCCAGTTATGTAATCTTTTCTTTCTTTTTTTAAAAATTTTTTTATTGTTTTTGTAAAGGTGATGGACAAAGGGGTTACAGTTTTATAAGTCAGGTAAAGAGTACATTTCTTTTTGGACAATTGCAGCCCTTCCCTTTCTCCTGTGATCTTTTCCTAGGTAAAATTACCACATGTTCATAAAACACATTTTCTAGAGCCAAGATTATTTTTTTCTGTTTATTTTGTTTCGATTTTTTTTTGGTAGTGATATTGGAGTTGAACGCGGGACCTCTCTCTTACACAGCTTGTGCTCTACCACCAGGGCTATGCTCCCTGGTCCTAAATCCATAATGTGCATAATACACAAAACTGAACATTACAGTTCTGCATATATAGCATTATTGGAACTAAATTCCTACAGATTTCAAACCTTCATTGAATCAAATACCATTTTACAGTTCTAATGTAATCAGGTTGCCAAACTATTAAAGGTAAAATTTCAGTACTTATTACCAAATAGAATAAACACTGCCAGTACAATTTTGTAGTTGAAATAACCTACTGACACTTTTTCATTTTGTCCCTGAAGGTGCTGACCTCTGAAAATATTTTTGGTACATTACTGCCCAAAATAATTCATAAAAATATTCATATTAAATTTTATGTTAATATTAGAGAAATTTAAAAATAAAAAGCATCAGCTAGATTCTAATATTTTGATATTTATTCACCAGAATGCAAAATGAACTCATGTTTTGTTTAAAGAAAGAGAAGGACACCAGGTACCAGTGGTTCCTGCTTTTAATCCTAGCTATTCAAGAGGCTGAAATCTGAAAATTTCAGTTCAAAGCCAGCCCTGGTAAGAAAGTGTGAGACTCTTATCTCCAGTTAATCACCAAAGATAGAAGTGGAGCTGTGGCTCAAGTGGTAGAATACCAGCCTTGAGCAAAAAAAGCTAAGGGAGAGTGTCCAGACCCTGAATTCAACTCCAGTACTGGTGCATGTGCACACATGCACACGCACACATGCATGTGCCACGTTCATGTGTGCGCGTGCGTGCACACACACACAAATATACACACAGACTGTCCAGACAGCAGATAGACACTAGACCAACAGAGACAGAGAGATAAGATAGTAATTTTAGGAGAATACTTTAGAAACAATCTCTGCAGTCAATATTTCAACTGATACATTAAATACATATGGTCTTTATGAGCAAGTGTCTTTCCAAAGCAGAAAAGAAAAGATCTGGTCATTGATTTTTATAACCTCAAAGTTCTTTTCAACATTAATATTTCTCTACCTCTGGAAGTCTCAGTAGAATGAGGGGAAGTGAAATCTAATCTTAAAGAAACTGCTATAACATACAAACATTTATATTATATGTGTAGATACATACACATGTACATCCTTTGCTAATGACTTCCATGAAGTTAGAAATTTTTTGGCTAATCTTTAGTCTTAGAAATCTCTTAGGGCATTATGAAAAAATATGGTTGATTAAAGAGGAAGCTGATGTTTTGTTTGTGGGTTTTTTAGGATTGAAATTGAACCAAGTAATTTAGCTTGTAAATACATTGTTTTAGAACTAATACTAATTAATGTTAGTGGCTAAAAACAAGTATGTAAAGTAGTTATAACACGATGAAATGCAAAATTAGCACTAATAATGCTTAGTATTCATTAGCACTTCAAATATAAGAGGATTCTTTTTCTAAGCTGTATTGATTATATTAGTTGGATTATTTCCCATAGTGATAAAAAGGGTTTATATCTGCTTTATTTTTCTTAAGTTGTATATTTTTTAAACCAGGCACTATGTTAAATGTTAAAATCTAACTTGATAAGCACACAGACACAGACACACAGACATATACACAGACATACACACAGGATTACAGGCTTGAGCCACTGATACCCAGCTTTCTAAAGGTATTTTTATATGTATAATTTGATTCTTCATGGAAAGAAGTTCTTTTATATTTCTTTAGTATCTTCTCTGATATTAGTAAAAAACAATTAGCCAAAGGGTGATCTGTGTGTATTCTGGTAAGCTTTTACAAAAGTTATGTTAAAAATTATGACAACCACATTTCATTAAACAAAAAATTATAGAAAACAACTAGAAGCATTTATTATATTATTCTTTAGGCACTGTAAGGTAAAAACTGGATTTACATAGTCATATGTTATTTTACCAAAAGTCTATATTCTGTTACTATGTACACCCACACCCACTGACATACAGGTAGAAAACTGTCATAAGCCTTAAAGTACTACTATCAGTAGTTGTATTCTGGTGGTAAGATGAGATGAGTGCTCTATGTGTGTGTGTGTGTGTGTGTGTGTGTGTGTGTGTGTGTACCAGTCCTGAGACTTGAACTCAGGAATTGAGTGCTGTCCCTCAGCATTTTTGCTCAAGGCTAAGACTCTTACCACTTGAGGTAATTGTGGCATATTGGTGCTTGGAGGTGAGTCTAATAGACTTTCCTACTCCAGCTGGCTTTGAACCACTATTTTCAGGTCTCAGCCACCTGAGTAGGATTACAGGCATAAGCCAAGAGTACCCATGTAATAAGTGATCATTTTAATTTAATTTTAAACTATTTCTAGTTTGTAAAGTAAGCATAATAGTATGATTTTTAAAAACTAATGAAAATAAATTAAAGTTCTCTGCATTTACATAGTAAGGGGGTTTATCATGACATTTCAACTCATTATCATATTCACCTCTTATCTTTTTTAAAAATTTTTATTTATTTTTTATTGTGAAAATACTGTACAGAGGGGTTACAATTACATGGGCAAGATAATGAGTACATTTCTTATCAAGCATTGGGTAGCCTCCTCCTTTGTTTCCTCTTCCCATCTCTTCCCATCCTCCCTCCCCCCCACCCAATTCCCCTCCCCCCAAGTTGTAAAGTTCGTTTTTGACATGACAACTTGTACTTCTCATTGTTGCAACAGGTCCACCTGTATCCTTATTTAAACGACTTGTTTTTCCCCTTCCCCTCCACAAATTATACCGACATCAAATACAGTGAAAGCAGGGGTTATACTGTGGGGGAGGGACATACAAAGCAACAAAGAAATAATCTTATAAATGCGTTAGAAACAATTGCATGAAAGAAATAAAACATTTGAATACATATCTTAGGGTTCATTTTCCTAACATCACCTTATCTGACCTTTTCTGCTTGACTCAGACATATACTAGATATTGAAAATAAGGGAAACCATGGGACCTATGTTTCTTTGGGCTTGGCTTACTTAATATAATTTTTTCCAAGTTTTTCCATTTCCTAACAAATGGGGCAATGTCATTCTTTCTGATGGAGGCATAGAATTCCATTGTGTATATATACCACATTTTCTTGATCCATTCATCTACTGAGGGGCATCTGGGTTGGTTCCAGATCTTAGCTATGGTAAATAATGCTGCAATAAACATAGTTGTGCTGGTAGCTTTAGTGTGGTCTTGTTTGTAAACATTTGGGTAAATGCCCAACAGTGGGATTGCTGGGTCATAGAGGAGCTCTATGTGGAGTCTTTTGAGGAACCTCTATACTACTTTCTAAAGTGGTTGAACAAGTTTACATTCCCACCAACAATGAAGTAAGGTTCCCTTCTGTCCTCATCCCCTCCAGCACCTTTTATCTTTTTTATCCCTCCTCCTTCCCATTTTTTTTTCCAACTCCAACCCTGGTGATTGTCCCTCTTTCTTGAAGATGCTTTTGGGATCACAAAATATACCAGAGTTTACTCTTTTGCTTGCAATCACAAAATCATCTTGGGTGCTTCTACTTTGTTGCTGTTGTTTACAGTCCTGGAGTACTTTCAAAGGGCTATGCTCTTACCAGACAAGTCCTCTTCACTGAGGAATGTCTCCATCCCCCTTTTTTATGGTCAGTCATAGGGCTTGAACTCTGGGCCTGGGCACTGTCCCTCAGCTCTTCAGCTAAAGGCTAGTGCTCTATCACTTTGAGCCACAGTGCCACTTCTGGTTTTCTGGTGGTTAATTGGAGAGAAGAGTCTCAAGGGCTTTCCTGACCAGGCTGGCTCTGAAGTGTGATCTTCAGATCTCAGCTTCCTGAGTAGCTAGGATTACAGGCCTGAACCACCAGTGGCCAACTGTATTTTGTTTTTAGTTACAGTCTTGCTTTCAGAAAGCAAGATCATTGTGTAGGAATCACCTATGACAGCAACTCACCTGTTTTAGGCTTTCCACAATAGCTAGCTATTCTCCATGGAGGGGGTCTTAATCACTTTCTGACCTTAAAACAGCATCTTTCCCATTTCAGCCTCGCAAGTATCTAGGATTATAGGCATGAGTCACTGGTACTCAGCTCTATTTTCCTAAAATGGAATATCCTCAAATGCTGACATAAATTCAGGTTCCACACTTCACAGTAAAAATGTCAGGGAATGGTCCATTTCTCTTTAGTGCATGATAAATCTCTGCAGCTGAAAGAAATGGGAAGCAACACTGTGCTAGGTGCTTTACATAATCTTCCAAGTCCCTTATTATGCATATGTGAGGTAGGTGTTACTGCACAGTCCAGGAAACAGAAGCTCAGAAATGTTAACTGGACTGCCTGAAGTCACACGCCCAGTTTCACAGCAGGACGAAGAGGTGGAGAATGTGACCGTGTGACTGCAAAGACGTTGATCATCTTTTCACTGGCTCTATGACAGCTTGAGTCATAGTCTTATTTTATCCTTGCTTCATTGATTCAGCAATGAAAACCAGGCCAAGAAGTCATTAGTAATTTAAGCTTCTGCCCATCTACTGCGGAAGCACAAATCTTCAGCTCATAGTCCGGTCAGCTGCATCCATCAAATCCACTGGGCCATTACTGACTTATCTTTTAGTTTGCATAGATTGTCCCAGAGATGGTCTCCACCACTGCACAATGCCCTTAAAAACTCAATGAATGTGATCCCAGAAATCTGAAAACAATTTTCTTCACATTGCTCACAATTCTAGTCTTCTCCATCCTACTTGCTATCTTCTTTCAAGAAATAGGCTTGAGACAGCATTGACCACAGTTCATTAATCATATTTTATGTGTTAGATATGATTATAGTTTACTTCAGCCAGAGAAAACTTCTTGAAGCATTACCATAAACTACTTGCCTACTTCAATGGCAAATGTGCACGCTATTGTTTTACAGAATTTAATGCTACAGAATTCTATTGATAAAATCCATTTTTTAGTTCCAACAGAGCAGAAGTCTTAGCAGATATTTTGAGAAAGGTAGGGGTACACATAGAACTACAACTTTTTAGTCTGTGCAGCACATTAATTTTGCTTAGCAACAATCATTATGTTAAGAAATCAGATTTAATTAGGGTTCTGTGAAAACACCCTCATAATAGATGCACTTTTTTTATAGCAGGGGCAAGATGAGATATCTATGATTGTGATCTTTGCTCAAATTCAACAGTAGAACCATCAAGCCAAGCATGTGGGTGGAGTATTGGCCAGTGAGGCTATGGAGTAGTAGGGAAATGAAAGTCTGAGCCCTTTGGAAGGTGAGGAGAGATTCTTATGAAGGACGGATGAGCATTCACTCTGATTTCTGTCTCTCCATACCCACAGAAGTCAATTCATGGGGCCAAGTTTTGTTTAGGAACACAGAGTGGCCCATGCAGATGTGATAAACTTAACCACAGAAGTGAAAGTTTGGCTATGGCTTTTTACAGCACCTTCATTATTTCAATCCAGTGTATTAGTTTATAAAAAAAATAGCCTGATGTATCACATAGTTAAACTATGTAGACATAGTAGACTAGAAAGGAATGTCAATGAGTTGGCTTGAAAATACCACAAGAAAATGTACATCTAGGTAAATACCAAAATGGGGATTTAGAAAATAATTTGCCTTGTGATGTTTGGAAGTCATTGGCTATACTTTCAATGTTGTAGTTTAAGCAAATTGGGATTGCTCTTGGTCAGATCACTGGGTTTATAGAATAATTAATCACAAATGACTTGTAGAAAATACTGTGATATAGTTTAGTTAATTTTATCATTTTCTCTTGCAGAAATCCACTCCACCACAGAATGTTAATATACTAGTGGCAACCATGTTACCACTAAGATAAGTTATATATAAGGTATTGTAAAAGCATATTCAGAAATACTTAGCTTCAACATTTTTGTTTTAAAAGTAAAAAACATTGTTTGAAATATATTTTTGAAAGATAAAAATAAAATAGAATTTCTGAAGTAAGCTACCTGCACTCCCCACATGATGTACATAGTTTAACAAAACAACTTTACTCTCCCTTTCAAAAATATGAAGTACTAGTGAAAATTCTTCCAGGATGGTGATGTAAGCTCTAAATTTTTTTTTTAAACCCTCATTGCTTGACAAGAATTCAGCTTTTTCTCTGCATTCCAGCAAGTCTCTACTTGCCTAGCATGTAGCATCAGCTGGTGTGTGATCCTGCTCCAATAGGTGTTTATTCCCTTAACAAGCAAGGGAACAAACTAATGTCTAAAAAGTCTTAGAGTTTAGCTGGCCCCTACCACTGTTCCATTAAATCCACCATTCTTTACAGATTTGGATTTTTGTGTGGTTTGCTTCTTCCCACCAGATCATACCTCACCTTATGTGTTGTCAATATTATCTAGAGTGTGATTGTATGGTGGTTTGGGTGGAGTAATCCAAAAAGAGCAAGTTAAACCAGTATTCACTGGGAAGAGCTACTCTAATCATCTGGCACAAAAAGCTTACTTTTCTTCAAGAAGAGTAGTTACCGGGTGTTTTCTAAACACAGAAATGTTACATCTAGATAAAGTGACAACAATGGCAATTTCTGTTTGCATCATAATTTAATTAAAAGACCTTGTCATTGTATTTTTCTTTACCTTCTATGATTACTCATATGAAAACATCATTTATTTTTTGTAGGTCATAGGGTTTGAACTCAGGGCCTCGGTGCTGTCCCTAAGGTTTTTTGCTCAATGCTAGTACTCTACCACTTTAAGCCACAACCCCAATTCTGGTTTTTGAGTGGCTAATTGGAGACAAGAGTGTCACAGGGACTTTTCTGCCCAGGCTGGCTTCAAACTGCAATCCTTATATCTCATCACTCTCCTGAGTTGCTAGGGTTACAGGTGTGAGCCACCAACACCTGGCTTATATGAGAACTGTTTATCAATCAAAAGCTTCCAAGAGGGCTAGGAATGTAATTTAGTGGTAAACTGCTTGCTTAGCATGCAGGAAATCCTTGGTTCCATTCCTCAATACCACATAAACAGAAAAAGCTGGATGTAGCACTGTGGTTCAAGTGGTAGAGCACTGGCCTTGAGCCTAGAAAGTCTCAGGGACAGAGCCTAAGCCCTGAGTTCAAGCCCCAGAACTGTCAAACAACAACAACGAAATTTTTCAATAAAGGGGTGGAAATGATTGACTGCACTTAAAACTGAATATGGTGTTGGAGAGAGGACTCAGAATTAAGGTAGCAGATCAGATCATCATTATTGAAAGTGGAGGAACAAATTGCTGTGTGCTTGATCATGGGGAAACCTTGGGTTGTGACACCTACAGGATTCCCACCTTCTCCCTTGTCTCATCATTGTTGAACAGAAGCCAAAAAAAGACTCAGGGTCAAAGCGCTGACTCATTTTTCTCCTACATCAGCAGAGACCAGTCCCTGGGTAGGGCAAAGAGGAAAATGGTCACAGGTCCGCTGTGCACATTGCTGCTGACTGGGCTGGTTTTTGTGCCAATGCCTTTTTGAAGCACAGCCAGAAAAAGAGATTTTTCTTCATCCTTCTTTCAAGGCAGTAATGTTGAACAGCAGAAACAACAAGCACCTCATTCATGAGGAAATGTGACTCAGGATTTTCTGTGTCTCTCAGAGTCTTCAAATACCCCCCTCCAAAAATAAGAAAAAAGCCAAGCACACCTTGGCTCACACCTGTAATCCTAGCTACTCAAGTGATTGAGATCTGAGGATCTCAGTTCAAAGCCAGACCAAGCAGGAAAGTCTGTGAGACTCTTATCTCCAATTAACCACCAGAAAACTGGAAGTGGTGCTGTGGCTCAAGTGGTAGAGTACTCATCTTGAGCTGAAGACCTCAGGGACAACACCCTGGCCCAGAGTTCAAGCCCCACATCTGACAAAAACAAACAAACAAAAAGAGCCAAAGATGCTTTTCCATGAAAAATGTATATAACCACAACAAATAGGTGCCATTAATCAGTTGAAGAATTGCTTGTGAGAATTAAAGGAAAACTAGGGAAGGGACTGTAAATTCCATTACAGACTGAGACTGGTAGGCTACTTGAGGACCTTGCTACTGCAAACATGGACCAGCAGCAATAAAACCCAGGAGCTTGTTGGGAAAGGCAAATTTAGCCAGCTATGGTGGTAGGTTTCCGCAGTCCCAGTAATCAGGAGGCAGGAGGAGCCAGAGCTGGAGGCAAATTGGACAACACAGAAATATCCTGTGTCAAAAAATTAAAAATAAGCAGAGTTTTGAATCTTATTCCAAGACCTCCTGAATAAGAATTTGAATTTTCATAAGGTCTTTGAACAATTCATCTGAACACTGATTAGTGTCTGTAGAGAAGCACTCTTAGTGATTCTGAATTTCTTCTTTGGGGAATAGTATTTACTTAAAAGAATACTGCTTCCAAATGAGCAAAAACTAAATATGAACCACTTTGTTCAAAAGCAGAAGTTTTTCTTTTTATATAACATCATCCCAAATAAAATAATGTTAAAATTCTAGAGAATTGTGTTAATTATATAAGATGTAGGTGTATAAAAAACAAATTAATGGCTTAAATTCTGAGATTAAAAGATATTTTTTAAAAATCCAAAGACAGAAGCTCAGCCTGTTGACATTCCTGAGTTCCTGAAAGTGGTAATACCTTTGACATGTTCAGTAGCCCAGTCTACTCTCTCTTCTCATTTTAGCTTTTACCAAGTACCAGTGGCTCAAGTCTATGATCCTACCTATGCAGGAGCCTGTGACTTGGAGGAACAAGGTTAGAAGCCAGGCCAGGTAGAAAAGTCCAAAAGACTACATTTCCAATTAACCAATGCAAAGCTGGTTTGGAGGCATAATTCAAATGGTAGAGTACCAGTCATTAACAAACAAGCTGAGTAAGCACAATGAGAGTCTTAAGTTCAAGCCTGTGGACCAGAAGGAAAGGAAAGGAAAGGAAGGGAAGGGAAGGAACAGGAAGAGAAGGGAAGGGAAGGGAGGGAGGGAGGGAGGAAGGGAGGAAGGAAGGAAGGAAGGAAGGAAGGAAGGAAGGAAGGAAGGAAGGAAGGAAGGAAGGCAAAAAGAAAAAATAGTAAAGAAAGAAAAAAGTAACAAAAGAGAAAAGAAAGAAGGAAAGGAAAGCAGAAAGACAATAGAGAAGAAAGGAAGGGAAAGAAAAGAAAGGAAAAGAAACAAAAGAAAAATAGGTTGACTTTGAACAACAGTACATCAAAATAAAGGAAAGAAAGCCAGACATGCCAGGACTGGTTCAATCAATGATTGCTCTTAAGCAGAATACACAGGGGAAACCTGAGCCAGAAATTAATTTGTAGCTTCAGCAAATAGCTACTCAAACTTAGAAGTCATATATGTAATTTTTCAAGTTAGAATCTTAATGAATTCAGATTCTATTTTTGAAGGAAAATCTTATCTAGTGTCTGCACACACCTTGAATAATACACCACGTTAAGGTTCCTGTATTTCTCCCTTCACGCTGAGGCTCAGGGAATCTGAGTGACTGTGCCAGTATCTCTAGCTAGTAAATGACTATGTTTCTCAAGTTCAGTTAACTTAACCTTAAAATTGATTAGAAAATATGTAGGGCAGAACTCTCTATAAAAGTGAGAGGGCATGAATCAGACATTTAAATAAGTGTATGGGAAGGATGTCTTAGACTGTGGTCCCAGGAGGCAGATTTATTATGAACAAGGTGGAAGAAATGAGGGAAGAGGGCAAAACAGGCAAAGGGAATGTCAGGCAAACTCCCAGTGGCTGGCTCATCCTCAGGGAGCTCTGGAGAAGAAACTACATGTTCACATGGCTGCCACTCAAGGCACGGAGTCAGACTTTCATACTCCTCTACTATCCCGGCTAAGGGTCTCCAGAATGTATCTAAGACCGAGACACTTGTAATTATCTGCTTGCCAGAGAATCGCCTCTGGGTTTCAGACTATTTCTGGGATATAGATAAACTGATACATTCTAGATTCCAGCACCCCAATAGTACTTGAAGTTGTACAATTACAGATGTATTCTTTTGCTTTTAGGTTTTAATTAAGGGGTAAATATGAGGATTGGAGAAAAAGAGGATAATAGAAAATGTAATATTCCAGATAAAGGGGCCATGAAAAGATAAAAGAGGACCCCATAGGTTTCTGTAAGTACAGAATCATGTCATTTGCAAAAAGGGAGAGTTTTTTTTTTCTTCCTTCCCTATTTGGATCCCTTCACGTTTTCCTTCTGGCTTATTGTTTTTGCTAGGAGGCCTAGTGTGACAAAGGAGGCATGTGTTTCCTTATATGTGGAAGCTAGATTTAGCGTACAAACGTATAAGTAAATATGTTGGATGACATGTGCTTGTACACCAATGTATGAACTGAGATACAACAGATTCAAGGAAGAACCCAAGTAGCATAAATCTTTTTTTTTTTTTTTGGTCCAGTTGTGGGGCCTGAACTCTGGGCCTGAGCACTGTCCCTCAGCTCTTCAGCTCAAGGCTAGTGCCCTACCACTTGAGCCACAGCGCCACTTCTGGTTTTTTTCTTTTTTCTTATGTGGTGCTGAGGAATCGAACCCAGGGCCTCAGGCATGCAAGGCAAGCGCTCTACCACTGAGCCAACTTCCCAGCCCATAAGTAGCATAAATCTTTAGGAAGGCAAAATCAAAGTTCAGCAAAATAAAACACCAGGAAGAAGGTGCTCTGAAGGGATGGGGTGCTGTCATGATTAAAGAAGAAATTTGAACCATTTCTTTGCTTTTACATACTTTTAAATCTGCTACACACACAGTTATCAAATGAACTATTATTAATCACTGAGTAGCATGTGTAAGTGTATGTATGTATATATATATGTGTGTGTGTGTGTGTGTGTGTGTGTGTGTGTGAGAGAGAGAGAGACAGAGAGAGAGAAGCAGAGAGAGATGGAGAGAGAATTCTGTTAGAGAGTTCCAACATAATATAGCATGTTATGCCCCATGTTAGTCTAGATGACTGAGTATGAGCAGAACTAATTAATTAATCATAAGAAGACTCAGAAATAGCCTTCAGTTAATGATGGGAGGTCCAGTGAAAGTCCTCCAGCTCTTACTCCAAATTTCTTCCCCTGAAGTCTCCTGAAGCACAACAAATGGTGTTATGAAAAATATATGTACTTAGGGCAGAGAATTTTGCATAAGAGCATGAGAGAGAGAGAGAGAGAGAAGCAGAGACAGAGACAGAGAGAGAGAAGGGGATGTCTGGAGGAGGGGTAGGGGAAGGAGGGAGAGGAGGAGATGAAGGGAGGGAAAATGAAGAGAAGAGGGGAAAAGAGAGAAGGAGAGGGGAGGAGAAAATGGGAGGGGAGGGGAGGAAAAGAGGGGGGAGAGAGGATAGAAGAGATAAAGCCGTCATTGGTCATATAGTGTTTTAGTGAGGAGTTGGTACTTTTCATTTTTTATTTTTAGTACTGTGCTGAGCCCTAAACGCTGGCTGTACACTGAGGGGAAATGTCAGGAAGAGAGAGAGATGGACCTGGGGCTGGAGCTGGTGTTTGAGGCTCCATTGGCAATGAACACAAAGATGAGGAAGGAAAAGCAAGTGCGTGGCAAACCCTGCTAGTCACCCACCCAATATCTATTTATCTATTCTATTCCAAATTTTGTTACTTTACCTACAAAATTAATGACAGTTTCAATCACAGAAGCAATGCAAATCAATGTCAGTAGCCTGACTCTATTTTCCACGATTTCCTACCCAAATGCATTATTATTCTAATTAATTTTTTACTGCTGTTATTTTTCTTTCTATAGCATACTCTCAGCATACTATTGGCCCTTAGAAAGCATAAATCAGATTGACAACTTCCAATGATTCCCCATTATACTTGACTGCAATAATCTGCTTACAGGATTTCCAAGGCTTTTCATGATATGACCTCCTTCTCCTCCACTTTTTTTTTCTTTTTCTTTTTTCTTTTTTTTTGTTGGTATTGAACTCTGGGCCTGGGTGCTGTCCCTCAGCTCTTCAGCTCAAGGCTAGCGCTCTACCACTTGAGTCACAGCACCACTTCTGGCTTTTTCTGCTTACGTAGTACTGAGGAATAGAACCCAGGGCCTCATGCATATAAGGCAAGCACTTTACCACTTGAGCCACCTTCCCAACCCCACAATTCTTTTTGAACTATGTCTCCCTTTCCATTGCTCTCTCCTGATTCTAACCTCCTGCCCCCCACACCAAATATACAGTTCATTTTCTACATAATGTCTAGTGAGTACCACTGTTGTATTTGTTCACCCTGTTCCACCTTTTCTGTACCTTTGTCCTCCCAAATACAAACAAACTAACAAACAAGACAAAAGGAAAAGAAAACAAAAACAGCAACAATGGGAACTAAAAAAAATGTTTCTTGTTTCCTTTACTTGGGGATCATTCTGTAGACTATTATTGTATATTGTCATTGCACATATTGAACCACTCCTATGCATATCCTCTTTTGGCCTCAGTGTGTGAATATCTAGAGTTCTATATAATTTAATTAATAATGTAATCCTAGATGGTGTGCACATTTATTTATTTTAATAATTCAATGTGTTTACTTGTAGATTTATAGGCACATTCTAATTGCCACAATGAGGAAAACCATGCAGCCTATGTTTCTTTGACTCTGGCTTACTTCACTTAATTTAATCTTTTCCCAAGTCTGTACATTTCCTTAGGAATGGTACAATATCATTCTTTCTGATGGATAAGTAGAATTCTGTATATAAATTCTGTATATAAACCACATTTTCTTGATCATTTTGTCCACCGAGGGACATCTAGGTTGATTCCATATCTTGGCTATGGTAAACAATGTTGCAATGAACATGGTTGTGCTTGGGCTAAATGCCCAGGAGTGGGATTGCTAAGACATAGAGAAGCTCTGTTTAGCCTTTTCCAACCCAAATCTAATAGTTACACTGCACTGGTGCTAGTTATATGACAGAACATTTGCAAAATATGCTCTGATACATGGATTTAACCTATAAAGGAAAACTACTTACAATATGAAGAAAAAGATTTCAAGATAAAACCTTAAAATATGAAAAGATGTATGTGAATTTGGAAAATTGGCTCTCTAGAAGAATCAAGGACAGTATCCATAAAGTGTAGTAAAAGTAACTATCTTCAATGTGTTAAAAATTAAAATCTTTTAAAGCTCAAATTAAAGGCATCTCTCCAAAATAGAATGTAATAGATCCACTCTGTATTCCTATGCAATAAGCAGATGGTAGGTGTGCAAATTAATTGTATATTGAATGCTTATAAATTTTGGTTACATCATTTAAAAAGGAGTCCTTTATTCCTGAAAATAAACTGTATATGATGGGTCTATTTTGTGTTAATAAGTCAAAGAGAATACTCGATTTTGTACTGACAATATTTATTATTAATAGTGTTAAACTTAATTAACCTCTTTCAATAAATAATGAGTGGCCTTATTCTATAATTACTGATGCCAAGATACAAATTAGGTGTTTATTTTTTTGGGGGGGGGTTCCAGTCCTGGGGCCTGAACTCTGGGTCTGGGCACTGTCCCTCAGCTCTTCAGCTCAAGGCTAGCACTCTACCACTTGAGCCACAGCGCCACTTCTGGTTTTTTTTTTCTTTTTTTTGCTTATGTGGTGCTGAGGAATCGAACCCAGGGCCTCAGGCATGCAAGGCAAGCACTCTACCACTGAGCCACCTTCCCAGCCCTAAGTTAGGTATTTATTATTGAGATTTACTACCGAAACATCAGAAATTATTTAAAATTGAGCCAGACATATTGGTACACCCCTATATCCCAGTATTAAAGAGAAGGAGATAGAGAATCAAGAATTTGAGGCTAGCCTAGACTACATAGCAAGTTACCTAATTCCATCAACAAGTTGTCTTGGTTTTCTTCACATTCTGAAGTTGGTTTGGGAAGAGAGGGTGTGAGTCTGATCAACTCACATTGTATGCATATATGAACATGTCAAAATGAAATCCTCTGTATAATTAATTGATGTAATAAAAATGTGGGAAAGTGTACATGTAAGTGAAATTGCATTCACTGGCTGTATAGATAAAGTATAACACTTTCTTCCTACTAGAAAACTTATAAAATGAGGACAAGTAATGTAGCTAGTTAAGTCGATTTACCTCTGTCTCCTGCCTGCCATTTTTGTTTACCTCCTCCTTACTCCAACTTAGCCCCACAAATTTTTTGCTATCACTAACAAGTTCTCCTGAAATAATAATAAAATTCAATTTTTCAAATTGCAATATTAATAAAAATCAAGATGAATCACTAAAAGACCAAAACAAAAAGAGGAAATACTGGTTAAATGATATACTACTCTCCTTTTTAAGGCAAGCATTAAATTATGGCTAATGAACCTCACTGTTTCAAGAACCTCTGATAAGTGAACTCATATTCAGTGTGTAGCTTAAGTTTCTGAGGATTTAAAAACAAATGGCTTCTTAGTTATTCTGAAGTTTGAATATTGGGGTAAATTTCTAGTGTCTGAACATCAGTTTTCTTTTTTCTTTTCTTTTTTTTTTTTTGTTGTTGGTCATGGGGCTTGAACTCTGGGCCTGGGCGCTGTCCCTCAGCTCTTCAGCTCAAGGTGAAAGTTCGACCACTTGAGCTACAGCGCCACTTCCAGAACATCAGTTTTCTTAACTATATAATAGATAAATGGAGTCATATTTTCCTCATATGAGAATGGATAAATAAAATCACTCATGTAAAGAAGTTGACGCATCACACCAATTGCATTTAGGATGTATGTCATGAACATCAGCTGCGGTGATTATTGAAACTTGGGCTTCCTGGCTTAACCAGTTCTTTGCCTACTTGTGACAGGTATAGTATTCCAAGAATATAGAAAAAGGCCTTGACATTTATTCAGATAGTCTTTAGATGTAGTAAGATTTTTAAAAGACAGATAATTTTTTGGATGAATTGTTGAAGTCGATTGGCCCAAATTTTGTTAAAAAGTTTAGATGCTCATCAAAGAGATGGGTCTATAGTTCTCTTTTTTTATTTGATGTTGGTATAATTTGTGGAGGGGAAGGGAAAAAAAACCAAATCATTTAAATAGGGATACAGGTGGACCCATTGCAACAATAAGATGGACAGTCCTTATGTCGAAAACGAACTTTACAACTTTGGCTGGGGGGGAGGTATGCGGGGAGTGGGGAGGAGAGGGGAGATGGGAGGGGAAACAAAGGAGGAGGAAACAATGCTTGATAAGAAATGTACTCATTATCTTGCCCATGTAATTGTAACTCCTCTGTACGGTATTTTCACAATAAAAAAAAAGCCAGATAACACAAATCTTTATTATCTAGATAAATCATCTAGAGTAAATGACAGTCTCAAATTCAGTTAAGTAGTGTGAAGTAGATTCACAACTAAGATATGGATTTCTGATCTTTGATCCAGTGGACTTTCTTTTATTATGCTTCTCTGTATCTTAAATTGTATTACAGGAAACAAAACATCCTGGGATAAAAGATTCAAGAATTGCACTGTATGGGGAAGGCTAAAAGATCCCTTAAGAAGGATCAGTCATTCAACCAAAATGAATCTTATATCAGATTCTATTTTCAACTGCACAGGCATTTCAGTACAGCATGCCAAATCAATCCTCTTCCCCCAGAATCCAAGCTTAAACAAAAAAAAACTTCCACAGTATAGCAACTCTATGCCAGCAGTTTAGGTCATTGAACTGAAAACAATCTGAATTTAAGATAAACCCAAGAAAAACATTGATATGTTCCTTTAATCCATGTGGCTGCAGATTTGAATGGAGGTTTTATTTTTGCTTTCAGTTTCTACTCTGTTACATTCAAAACTTGCATACTTCCTGACTAACAATGGTATCTGGTTCATATTCTTGTAGGTATGAATGAACCTTAAGACTAAAGATTAATTCTAAAAAGCACATTCCCCCCCCCCCCAGAATGTTAGCTACTTTCTCTAGAACTTTTGCTAATTTTAGAATTAGTAAGGCAGGATCAAGCTCCAGTAATCACAGCAGCTGCTACTACTATTTTATCTCCCTTGTATCTTTCTTTCCAAATGTAATACTTTCAGTAGCTAGCTAATGTGTTTTAGTGTCAAGCTATTTTAACCTCTGATTTTGAAATCCTTACTATGCTTTGTTCTAAGCTCTATGAAATCAGGCCTCTGTCCAGGCACTCTCCAAAGGTAACCCCAAGATTATAAAACCTTTGTTCATGTCTAAGGCCTTTTTCTGAGGGAAAATCTTTGGTCTCTCCATATTTACCCTCCTGCTTCCTGGCTATAAGTGGGCTGTATCTCAGTATCCTCTCAATACTCCATTCTTAGCCAGGTAGAGTTGGAACTTCTGTTGAGATAAAATCACTGCTCTCTGCCCTATTTTCTTCTTCACCCTTTTCAGTGCAGAGGTTAGCATTTGGCCCAATTCCCCTCACATTTCTCTCATTCTTCTCTGGCCTCTGAGGGTTTAACTGTTGCAGGTCCAGCATCCTGGTTGACTATCACAGACCTGTTCTGCCAACAGCTTCAACATTGTCTTCTTGGCCAAGATCAGCACCCTTTTCTGATCACCTGCTTCAAGACTTAACTCCACTGTGTAGGACTGGAACACAAAGTTATTATAAAGTTATTACCAAGTCCTGTGAATTCTTCCTTTTAAGCCTTGTTTCTAATCAACTTCTAAAAAATTCCTACAGGCCTTTAAGCCCATGCCTTCACTACGATACAGTGGAGGGCCATTATGTGGAGTAATCGAGGACAATGCTCCTCAAACAGGTGTTTGGGCTTCCCAATGCAGGCTAATTGTTCACCACCAGATAGATCCTTGCAGCTACTACTGGGCCATGCCTCCTACTCAAGATCTTTCTGTAGTTAACTTGCTTACACAGGGAAGTGGGTCTCAAAATGGAGACAAGGCATATTCCAGTTGGCAGGCTGTACTCTACCTTTTGGTTGTCTTGTTTAGATCCCAGTGTATTGAAAGGTACTGAATACCACAAGTGCTATTCTCAATGGAAATATGACCGTTTAGCTCTTGTGGTCTTAATGGATAGTCTGTATACACTTGGATTACCTTCCTTATTCTTCTGTGCATTTGTTTTCAACCTCTGACTTTGCTCAATATCACAGGTTTCCACGATTACGTACCAACTAACTGAGGACTTAATTTCTCCCTCTTTCTGTACTTCACTATTTCATCCTGGATAAATGATTTAATAAAATAGAAGGGGCAAATGCAGAGGGAATCTAATCTAGGGCTGCAGGTATAAAGCTGAATGTAGTCTCTGAGTTATAATTCATGTAGGAGACTGCAGGGAGCAGAGTGTGAAAATAATGAATAGGAAAGGGAGACAAAGAACACTCTGCGAGGTTCTATTGGTAGAAATGTAATGCTGCCATATGAAGGAATATAGAGGTGGCACAGGAGCTGGGGAATCCATTCTCTGCCATATAGATTCCTTGTTGTATCAATTGTATTTGAATTTGTTTATTTTTAAAACATTTAAACCTTAATGACTCAAGATTTTTTTGTGTGATAAACGACCAACAATCAAAAGAATTGGGCTTAAATCATCTTAAAAGCAGTTATTTTGCCAGGTACTGGTGTCCCATGCCTGCAATCTTAGCTACTCAGGAGGCTGAGGTCTGAGGATCATAGTTCAAAGCCAGACTAGGCAGGAAAGATTGTGAAACACTTATCTCTAATTAACTACCAGGAAACCAGAAGTGGTGCTGTGGCTCAAGTGGTAGAGCGCTAGCCTTGAGCTGAAGAGCTCACTGAAGAGTGATACTGCCCAGGCCAGAGTTCAAGCCCATGACTGACAAAGTTATTTCTTCATGTTAAGATTAGAAATGAACTCCAAGAAATGGAAGTAAGAGTTTGTTGTTGTTGCAGTTCTTTTTTTTCCTTTTTCTTTGGTTTATTCCCTTCTGTCCTTGTTTACTTGATTTCTGTACCCTTTGTCTTATATATAAGTTTATCTTATTTGGGAAGAGGAAGGGGAATCACAGAAACAGTGGACCGAGGGTAAACCAATTCAGCTTTGATATTCAGTAGACACTATGTTGGAGTTGAAGTATACAACTTGGGTTAGGAGGGGAAAAAACTGGGTGAGAATGAGGGAGGAGGTGTCGTTGTTCAAAAGGAAATTCAGTCATTACCTGACTTATGTAACTGTAACCCCTCTGTACATCACCTTTACAATAAAATTTTTTTAATTAAATTACATTTTTTAAAGATTAGAAATGATCATATTTTCCTTATTACAGGGAATTCTTCTCAGTCACTGAATCAAGTTCAGTCAATGTATGATTTTAAAAAGTTTGTAAATGTTTTATAAACTTTAAACTTGTTTATATGTGTCAGTGGCGTAATGATAACCAGTGGTTTTGGTGAAGTAAGATGTTATCCTTGAAGCAAATGAGAGGAAATAAATCATACCATGCTGCTATCTTTTAGAATTCTTATAGGTGCCACACAAAGTTTATTGTACTTCCTCCATTATTACCAATTCTTTTATTTACCTGTGTTGCCACCTTCAGTTACTCTCAACCTACATCCTGGATCTGTTTCCAGATTGTTTCTTCTAATGAGCAACAAGCTGAAAAGTTAGCAAATGAAGTTAGGTGGACATTATCTCAGATACTCCAATGGCTGAGAAATGATTTTGTCATGCTAGTTGTGTCAAGGTAAATGAAATGATAAATATCCTCATGGCAAATGAGAAAGTAGTGAATTTCCTCCTTTTTGCAAGAATGGCTGTGAAATGTCCTCACTTTAATGTAGTCACTTGATTGGTCTTTGTCATGCTTGGACTCTCAACATGGAGCTGTTTTAACAACTGCTTTCTTTCCCCTTGCCTTCTATTTCTATTCAGAAAGAGTACCTCACAGAATTATTTATGTGCTTCTGTTCATGGCATTCGGATTATCATCCATGCTAGAATATTGGCTCAGTAATTTTTCAATATTCTTTTTTTAAAGTTTTTTTAATTATTGTGAAAATACCATACAGAGCGGTTACAATTACATGGACAAGGTAATGAGTACATTTCTTTCCCCTTACCATCCCCTGCTATCTCCCCTACCTTGTCCCCCCTGGTTAGGAAATGGAAAGACTAGGAAAAAATTATATTAAGTGAATTTTTCAATATTCTTTTAGCTTAGGTTCTTCTTAAAAGATGTTTTTATAGTTTGTTAATGTTTACAGTTGTCTTCTTTTATACTTTGTTAGTATTTATGAATGTTTTCTGAAGAAGGCTGGTTTGATTGTTTCTATAATAAAAGTACCTGTTTTACCTACAGATCTCCCTCAGCCTTTAAAAAGTCTTGCCTGTCTTTTCTTGGGAATCTATCTTTGTTTACTAGAACTATTTCAACCCAGATAAATATCTGATTACTGAACAGCAGCTCTACAAGTTCATGTTTGGATTATAAGTACTTTATGGATAGGTTTGGTGTTCTTAATCCAAAACTTCCTCCTCAGTTTCTAAATGATCTGGTGATTTGAAAACTTTCCTTGCACAACACTTTCCTCTAGCCAAATTGCTGTCTTCTACAAAATTCAAGATCTGTCTCTTATCCCCCAACAAATCTGTACATGTGGCTGGTTCATGATTACACTTTAAATAATAGGATAAAAATGCTAAGAGGAAATGGAATGTTTCTCTTTGCAGGATGTATTTTTGTTCATACCTGTCAGAAGCCAATACTTAGCATAAAACTAGCCAGTGTGTGGTAGTGGGATACTGATATTTATTTTTAAATAAAT
This sequence comes from Dipodomys ordii, assembly GCF_000151885.1. Lineage (NCBI taxonomy): Eukaryota > Metazoa > Chordata > Mammalia > Rodentia > Heteromyidae > Dipodomys > Dipodomys ordii. Next base: position 4,138,458 of record NW_012267275.1, on the reverse strand, counting down.
AGCTAGATAAGTCATAGATTGATTATAGCCAACTGTGTGCATTCTAACTGACAGCTTTCTGAATTATATTGAAATTAACAAGATCAATCAACCTTACACCCAGAGAAACTTTGAGCAATCCTAGTTATAAATGCTAAAATCTAATCAATCTCACTTAGTAATCAAGTATCTGAAATTCTCCTGAGAGAAAGCAGCAGGACCTTCATCTAGCAGTAATAAGTATTTACTACAAAGGTCATATACAGTTAATACTGCAAATACACAACCTACGACTAAACACACAATTCAAAATGTAATTTTATCTGTTTTTGTAATATACAATCTAGATCTAGGATAATCAGATTAGTACCTAGGTTTAGATATCAGAATACGTAAAGCTAATGATTTGAAGATCAGAACTCATAGGATTCCATGATCAAATCTAATTTGGATGCCTGAATAACTGATTTAGAAGTATAATCTAGGACATGCCTCCCACCCAGTTCAGCTCAATTTCTTAGTGTCTGGGTGGTCTTAGGCAAGATACTTATATCTCTAAGCATCAAGTTTTCCACTTGTCAAATATAGTTTTAAAAAAACCACCAAAAAACAAGTGTATAGTGAGAATTAAAAAAATCTGTGTGGCTTTACTCAAAATTCTCCCCAAAAGAGAATTAACCACAGAGTTGGGGTGATACTTTACATCACTGAGGTCTCTGTTTCATCCCCTTTAATTGCAACGTCTTTCTCACTGCCTTCAATTTATGCAGTAGAAATGACTTTGTGTTCTACAGCTAGGCCATATAAGACATGGCCTCTGTACCAGCTGTGTATCGAGCTGGCTTATAAGTGAGAACTGATTTGATGTATGACTTTCTACCTTTGTTTGTGTTGAATGACTTCAAGTTAGTGTCTTGAAATAAACAACATACTTCTACTTGATGGCTCTCTTCCCTCTCCCACACCACTTGCATCCTTCTTGGTTCTTAAAACCCAGATACAATGCTTTGATAAAGAAGCTCAGACCAACCAGGAAAAACCACATAACAGGGTTCTAGTAGACACTGCTAGCTAGCTAGCTAGGTACTTCCAGAGGACAGCCAGCATCCACTGCCAGTCAAATGAGCTAGTGACTTTCATATCATCTTTGCCTCATTTTTCAAAAGTTCTATCAGAGACAAAGGTTAGTAAAACAGAGGAGCTGGTCATATCTCAAGAACATGTAGTAGAGTTCTGTATGAAATCCTGCATGACTATAGGGAACTGTTGGGTTTCATAAAAGTTAAAGTGTGGGAAAACTATTGCCAGCTCCTTCTGATCTACAGTCTGCCAGCAGTCAGTGAGTCCCACAATGCATCAATGCCCATGACTTCCTGGTTGGGTTAGCAGATCCTTCTCCATGTCTGCCAAAGCTCTAACATGGCTGTTGTACAAGTGTGAGGTCTCTCTTTGCTAGAACATGCCATATTTTGGCTCCCATGTGTGTTTTGGCTACAGTGGCAGGAGCTATTACTAAGTAGACTGTAGCCAGGAAGCAAGACATCAACTGAGGTCAGGAGGCCAGTGAGACATATAAAAACTGGGTTAGGTATAAACCCAGTTGCTTATAATTATATAATGTTGGTATTATTCTTGATATTATTTTTATTATAGCATATAATATGGGCACTGATCTTTCCCTTAGTTTTTATTTGACCACAGATGGTTAGATTTTATTACTGAATTTAATATGAATATTAGGGATTGGCCTACAAGTTGAATCTTCTAGGTGAGAGTCACAGGCCAAATTAAGAGCCTATATAAATAACGTGTACAAATTAGTTTTAGAATTAAGGTCAGACCTAGACTCTTAGGAGAGGAAAGAGAATGTGGTCAGTTGATCAAAGGAAGAGATATAGCTTTCATATAATGAAAATCAAAAGCATAAGTCTAGAGGAATAGGCATGGAGATAATGCTATTAAAGTTTTATTACTATTCTATGGATAATGCTGTTAAACTTTATTACTGTTCTAAGTTAACTATATAATATTTCATTTTCTACTGTAACCATTTGCAATTATGCAGAAAAATATGCTTAAAAATTTGTAACCAGTGCTGTTGGTTTGCATATCTGATAGACTAAGTATGAAAAAAATAGGTTTGTATGAGGATCTCACAGAGTAAATACACACTATTCGTGGTGTGTGTATGTGTGTGTGTGTGTGTGTGTGTGTGTGTGTGTGTGTGTGTGTGTCTTGGGGCTTGAATTCTGGGCCTAGGCTTTGTCCTTGAGCTTTTATGCTCAAGGCTACCTCTCTACCACTTGAGCCACAGCTCCACTTCTGGCTTTCTGGTGATTAATTGGAGATCAGTCTCACAGAACTTTTCTGCCTGGACTGGCTTCAAACCATGATTCTGAGATTTCAGCCTCCCAAGTAGCTAATATTACAGGTCTGAGGAACCGATGTCCTACACACAATACACTTTTTTTGGTCATGCTGGATATAAAATATTTGGAAGAAGAAAAGTTCTTGGCAAAGCATGCTGAGAGTGATACAGTTTAGAAGATAGTACTCTGCTCCATGGTCTGGACCACCATATATTACATCTCCATCAGGACATGGGAGTCACTCTTAAATTACCATTACTAAATATGATCTAGAAACAGATGTAGTGGTGGGGATAAAATAAGTTTTGCTTTTTTATATAAAAAAGGAACTAGCTGGGCGCCGGTGGCTCACGCCTGTAATCCTAGCTACTCAGGAGGCTGAGATCTGAAGATTAAGGTTCAAAGCCAGCCCAGGTAGGAAAGACGGTGAGACTCCTATCTCCAATAAACCACTAGAAAACCGCAAGTGGTGCTGTAGCTCAACTGGTAGAGCGCTCACCTTGAGCTGAAGAGCTGAGGGACAGCGCTCAAACCCAGAGTTCAAGCCCCATGACCGACAAAAAAAAAAAAAAGGAACTTTGAGCCAGGTGCTGGTGGTTCACTCTTGTAATCCTAGTGACTCAGGAGGCTAAGCTCAAAGAATCATACTTGAAAGCCAGCCCAAGAAGGAAAGTCCATGAGGTTATCTCCCAGCTGACCACCTGAAAACCAGAAGTGGCCCTGTGGCTCAAAGTGATAGAGTGCTAACAAACCTCATGACCTGACACACAAAAAAAGGCAGAAAGGACTTGGGGAATAGTAGAGTGGCACGTGTAAAGCTTAAAGTATGAAAACATCATATTGGCAATAAAACTGAGTAGTACCCAGCCTCCACAGGCCCTATGTTCAATCCAGGAGTAAGGAGTAAGGAAGGGAGGAGGACAGGAGGGAAGAAGAGAGAGACAGAGACAGAGAGACAAAGACAGGCAGAGATAGACTCAGGGACAGAGAGAGACAGGTACAGGGATACAGCGACAATACTTCAATAAGATAGCATTGTATTAGCTTTTAAGTTGTTTGAAAACACAGAGATTATCACAAAAATGTATCATATCCCAATTTTAAAAATGGAACTTCAGATATAGTACTTGTAGAAGCAATTATGTGGCAAATATTTCTGAACCTAGTTATTTTGACCTCATATTTGTAGCTTGTAAATTTTAAGCAAATCTCTCATTTTTAAATTTAGTCAGTTTGGACTTAGAGATAGGGCTTTCAAACATGAGAACAAGAATCAAAACCAAGTTTCATCGTATTCAATGGGGAGATTAGAAATGAGGAAATGGGGCCTTCCTCCCAACCTGTTATGGTTGAGTGCTTTAATCACAAATTAAATTAGAAAATGTTCTCCATAATGTCAGGTTTTTAGTGATTTTCCTGTGTCTAGATGAATATGCAGACATGCATATTCTTTCTCAGTATTTGATAAAAATTTCACTAATTAAGAAAGTATAGGCCTGGGAATGTGGCTCAGTGGTAGAGCACTTGCCTTGCATGCATGAGGCCCTGGGTTCGATTCCTCAGCACCACATAAGCAGAAAAAAAATGCTGGAAGTGGCACTGTGGCTCAAGTGGTAGAGCACTAGCCTTGAGGTGAAGAGCTGAGGGACAGCGCCCAGGCCCAGAGTTCAGGCCCTACAACTGGACCCCCCCACCCTCCCCCCAAAAGAAAGTATAAGGAAGATCAAGGGAGTCCCATCAGTTACAGAGTATGGAAGGAAGAGGACTTTCTGCATTCTGTTAGAGAGCATAGACTTCACCACGATGAGATATATGAATTCTAATTATTGGCTAACATATCAAAAAAAGCCTTACAGTGAGATCTTTTCAAAGACAAAGAACTAAAATAAAATGTTAGCTTGGGTCCTGGGAACAAACTAGGTTTGTTCTTTATGATTTCAGCTCTCTGATAAATTGTTTTTCAAACAAACTGATTTGCATATTTCTAAAAATGAGATGCCCAAATCCATTGTTCAGTCTATCAAATTTCTTAAGGAAAGCAGCATTCTACAGAAATTACTATTTAACTTTATCTTCAAGAGAACAAAATTTTAAAAAAGGAGAAACAAATTCATTTCTTGGGTAATTGATCCTTAACATTTCAGCTAATGATTTTGTTTAAAATCTAAAACCTTCTAACTAACTGAAGTAGCACTTCAGCTTATCATCTGGTTAAATGTTTCTGTGCACTTTCAAATAACCTAACGCATTAAAAGTGACAAAGCATATCTGATTTCACTGCCACATTTTTTGTACTGAGAACTGTGTTGTTTTAATGTATATTCATTTTTCTTTTAAATGCTGAGAACACTGAGTGTTAGTTTAGTGAATAAGGAAGCATCTGTTTGCTAGTCTGAGGGAAAACATAAAGACACATGGGTTTGACATGTTTGGCATAAGTTTAGTTATTTTAAGCTTAGCTACTATGTTAACAATAAGACAATCTTATTTGCTTTGGAAGATAACCATGATAAATCACCAGTAAGTTTACTTAAATATAGGTGAGAGTGACAATGTTATTTATTGAACAGTTCTGTGTGTGTGCATGTACATTCCTATAGACATGTCATATTCATGCTGCCAAGCATGAAATATGCCTTGTTGAAATACCTTGTATATATGTAAATGGGAATATGTTATAAATGTGTCCACTTTAAAAAATTACAATAATTTATACACATGGTAAAATTCCTAATGTCACTATTTTGGATTTCTGTCCCCTTTGTCTTATATATAAGTTTATCTGATTTGTAGAAGGGAAGAGGAATTACAGAAACAGTGGGACAAAGGGTGAGCTATTGCAACAGTGATATTCACTATACACTATGTTAGAAATGAACTTCACAACTTGAGGGAGGAGGAGTCAGGGGGGAAAGTGGGAGAAAATGAGGGGAATAACACTGAAAAGAAATGTACTCATTACCATACTTACATAACTGTAATCCCTCTGTACATCATCTTTACAATAAAATAAAACATTTTAAAACTGCAGTGAAAAATAAAATGAGAATCCGAAAAAGGGGAAAGGACATGTAGCAAGTTATACTAAAAGAGCAAGGTAATGAGTTTTTTTAAAAGAGGTCAATTTTTTAATTTTTTTTTTTTACAGTGAAAATACTGTACGGAGGGGTTACAGTTACATGAGTAAGATAATGAGTACATTTCTTATCAAGTATTGTTGCCTCCTCTTTTGTTTTTCCCCTACCATCCCTTCCCTCCCACCTCCTCAACTACAGTCCCCCACCCACTTAAGTTATAAAGTTTGTTTTTCAACATAGTGTCTTGTACATCTCATTGTTGGGTCAATCTGTATCCCTATTTAAGCATTTTGTTTTTCCCTTCCCCTCCCCAAATTATACCAACATCAAATACAGTAAAAACAGGGGTTATGCTAACATGTGTGTTCTAATTGAAGATTAAAACACAAGGAGCCAAAAATGTTAGAATTAAAAGGAAAAAAATAGATAAACACACTCATGTAGGGGAAGGATAACATCTCCCTGTCAGTAACTGATAGATCAACTAGGGGAAAAATCACTAAGCTTATGGATGTCTTGAAAGTGATATCAATCAAAGTGATCTAATTGAGTTTTACAGTAATATGTTTTTTATTATTTATTTTTATTGTAAAAATACTGTACAGAGGGGTTACAATTACATGGGAAAGATAATGAGTACATTTCTTATCAAGCATTGTAGCCTCCTCCTTTGTTTCCCCTTCCCATCCCTTCCTATCCTCCCCCTGTCCCCCCACCCAATCCTCCTCCCCCCCCACCAAAGTTGTAAAGTTTGTTTTTGACATAACGACTTGTATGTCTCATTGTTGCAATGGGTCCACCTGTATCCCTATTTAAACAATTTGTTTTTTCCCTTCCCCTCCACAAATTATACTGACATCAAATACAGTGAAAGCAGGGGTTATACCGTGGGGGATGATGAGATTTTTGTGAAGAACAGAGTATCTCTAAGTTTCTGGAGTAAACTCAAGGGTTTAAACTACAGAGAAAAAACGAGAAGAATGATTGGATCCTAATTTTATCTAATCTGAAGAACTGATAAGAATTTTCATGTGGAAATCAACAAGTAATTAGAATATAAATATGAATTCGGGGGGGAAAAGTCATGCTGAAAATCACATAAAAGGACAATGAAGACTTGAGGAAGGGGTCTGCTGCTTAGGAAGAGGAAGTGAGGAGCTTACACTTAAGGGAATAGGAAAAGGAAAAAGAGGCCAGAGAAGTCAATGACAAGGAAGATTACAAAAGCATGGCATAGAAAGCCCCAGGAGGAGAGCTTTGTAAGAGAACTGTGGGGAAGAGCAGAAAATTATGGTGGTTGAAAGGAACCCACTGGGTTTGGTGTTACAAGAGTCCATTTAAACCACACTGGGGATATCTAAGAAGTGGCCCTTAGAGGAAGGAGATCTGGTAAGAGGGATCTGAAGAAGATGTGGTCGGAGGCTCTGCCAGGGATAGAAGTGGCTTCATGAGGATATATGAAGAATGGGAATGGCATTGGAAACCTTGGGGTACTATAATAATTGACATTACATGACAACTAGACTAAGGAGCACCTGGACAATGAGTAAAGCTTGCTTTTTTTTGGTATGTATCTGTGAGAGTATTTTCAGAGGTTTAACTTGTGTGATAGTGGAGTGAGTAAGTTTACAATCATCTTGGTAGGTAATATGCATTTGGGAGGCTCATTTTTTTAACTCTCATTGCAGTGTTAAATCACAAATCAGAATGCCATTCTGTGCATATAATTAAGCTAAATTATGTACTCACCCTACATAGCAGGCAATATTCTGGCTCTTGTTTTATACCATTTGGACTTGATTTCAAATTTCTGTGTGAACATTTAACATTGACCTTACTGATTTTGTGGAGCTGAGATCAATAGATCAGTCACAGAGCCAGTCAGAATTCTACCAATAATGCTATCAGTAATATCAGTCATAGTTTTCAAATCTGTTAAAGAGTTGAGCTGTGGCACAAGTAGTAGAGCACTAGCCTTGAGAAAATAAAAACTCAAGGATAGTTTTGAGGCCCTGAGTTCAAGCCCCATGACTGGCACACACAAAAAATAATATTCTTTAAATACTTTTTCCAATATGTATTTAAAGGAAATGTTAACTATTTCATGTTAGGAATAGAGAATAAATCACTATTGTGATTCTTTTGTGGCCACATGCAATCATCCCTAATGCTGCAATTAACAAAATCCATTCTTCTCAGATAGCCATATACCTTGAACATCCCTCTTGAAATCTCTATGAAAGATCTCAATGATAATTCTGCCAGAATCACATAGCTTTATAAAAGTTCCAGCAATATCATTATTCCCCATCATGTAACATTCTCAATATAGTTTTACCTATGGATTATATTTAAATGATTTCATAATTCATTCTACATAGCCAACCTAGATCAAGCAGATGATTGTGCTGCCTTGGCAAAGAACAAGAACTGTGTACCCAGCCGAGCAAGGAAGCAAACATTTTATTTCTCTTAGTAAAGTCCTCAAGGCAAAGGTCATATGAAAGTTTCAGGGGAGGAACTAAACATATAAATATAATGGAATAGTCATTTGTGAGGCTCAAGAATATCAATATGGGAGTTTTAGTACCTGGAAGAATTGTACATGTGTACAACAATACAGGCCTAGAATTTTTGCTGTTATTGGTGACACTGGGGGTTGTAAGTTGTGATTAGTTTTTCTTTATCCATTTGATCCAGCCTCCTGGGTGCTGTGAAAAGAGGTGAGACTACCATACACGATTCAGTCCTAGCTTTGACAACTAGCAAAGATTGGGGACCTGGAAAACTACTTAGCTCTTAATGTTTGGGCCCAATTCTGGACTCCATTGGTAGCAAGGAGTGTTCATAAAAGTCCATCTGTGATATATTGTTTATATTTGAGAGGAAAACACACACCACACATATATTGTGTGTACATATGTATATTTGCACATATTATTCAATAATTGAAAATTCCTTCCCCCTGCATCTTTCTACTCCCTTTTACCTACAAAATGAGGAAGGGGCTGTCTGGGGACTGAGTCACTCGGCTGTGGAAGCAGATCCAAGTGCTACACATATTATCAAATAACTGGGAGACAAGTGAAAGTGAGCTAATATTGGACAGGGCTCAGCTATAATTTCCTCTCAAGTGAGTCAAAGTATTAAAATGTCATTTCCTTTCTTTTCTTTGGAGCAAAGGGTCTGGTTTCTGGAAGCCATGGAAAGGAATAAACAGACGTTGGTCTTAAAGCATGGATCTCTATCCTAGGCATGGGGAATGTCTGACCTACAGGCTATATAAGCCCTACAGGGGAATTTGGTCTGGCTTTGCCAAGTAAATCACAGCCAGCACTTGAAAATCAATAAATCTAGAAAACATTTATTTTTTTCAAAGCAACATAAACTTTCATATTATTAAATGAAACATAATAATAAGGTAAAACCTTCAGGAGCATAAAAATGACCATGAATGGATAGACACAGGACACATAGAAACATATGAAGAGAAAGACATGTATACCTTTTTGTCAGCTGCCTGGGACCCATCCGTCTGTAATGTGGTGAATCAGAGGACAACCAGTATCAGGCAGGCTGGGAGTGCACAGGTAGTGAAAGTGTTAACAGCTTGTGGCAAAAGCACTGTGGAAAAATGACAAACCTCCCCCACATTGGATCTTAGATGAAGGTTAAGAAAATTATCCTATGCAAAAAATGCTTGAGTTGGATACGTTGCAAATCCAAGATGTAATATTAGAAGAGTGAAATCAAATTGAAATAATTACATCAAGGACAACACATAGTGCACAGTTATTTAAACTTAAGCGGAGTGACCTCTTACAAATAGCAACTACAACGAAACGTTGATACAGAGTATTGATCTTTGCAAGAAAATTGGGTGCATTATTTCTGCTTGAAGCCCAAGGCAAACCTGTGTGCCTAGCTTGTGGTGATTTATTAAGAGCAACTATAAAAGCTAGTTTGGAGTGCCATTCCAGCTCAACACATGCTAACTCTGATCAACTAGGAAGCCAACTGTGTCTACATAATGTCAATGCTCCTCAGCACCATTTGGGGTCTGATCAGTAAGCCACTTTTACTAGGTCTCAAAATTCAGATAAGATATGTAGTGAATAAGCTATTTACAAAAGTTGATCCATCCTCATGTAGAGGGAGTTTGTGAGAGTCCATAGTGCCTGCAAGTTTTTCCCCCCCAGGCAAAATAAAACTATTTCCATAGGACCTATATTTCTTTGGGTCTGGCTTAATTCACTTAGTATGATTTTTCCCAAGTCTTTCCATTTCCTAACAAACGGGGCTGTGTCATCCTTTCTGATGGAGGTGTAGAATTCCATTACATATATCTAGATATCTAGATAGATCTATATAGATAGATATAGATCTATCTAGATATCTAGATATATATATGCTACATATTCTTGATCAATTCATCTACTGAGGAACATTTGGGTTGGTTCCATATCTTAGCTATAGTGAATAGTGCTATGATAAACACGGTTCTGCTGGTAGCTTTAGTATGACCTTGTTTGCAATAATTTGGGTAAATGCCCGGAAGTGGGATTGTTAAGTCCCATGGGTTTCCCTTATTTGCAATAATTAGTACACATCTAGGATAATCTTATCAGATAAGCAGAAAAGCTCAAAAGCTATGTATATATCACCATATAAGATGATGCTAAACAAAATAAATCCCAAGACGGACACAAGAGTTTTTTCTTTGTGGTTGTTGTTTTTAATGTAGTATGTGATTTTTTTGTTGTTTCTCTTGTATGTTCTTCTCCCTATGGTATATCTTCTGTTGTCACTGCATTTGATTTTGGTACCTGCATTTTGCATATACATTTATCTAATTTGGGGAGGGGAAGGGGAATAACACAATGCCAAAACAAGTCCCAGGACGACCCATTGCAACAATGATACTCACAAGACACTATGTTGGAAATGAACTTTACAACTTCTGGGGGAGGAGTTAGGAGAAATGAGAGAAGTAGAGAGGGAAGGGATAGTAGGAGAAAAACAAAAGAGGGAGTAACAATGTTTGACAAGAAATTTACTCATTCCCTTACTCATGTAACTGTAACCCCTCTGTACAGCATCTTTACAATAAAATAAATAAAACTATTTCCAAGTGTTAGTTTGTCTCAGAACCATCTTAGACCAAATTACTGACAGCACAAACATTTTAAAAAGTTGATGGCTTCTGCAAGAGATTCCAATTTTTTTCTCTGTCTTGTGATGACACAATGGACATAACAAATACTGCCTGATTGACCAGTTGTACTTGTAATGTAACTGCAGTTTGGCTATAAGAGGAATTGCTGTCACTGGAAGCCATGCATGGAACTACAAGAGTTGAAGTCTTATTTGAGAACCATATTTTATCAATGGAAAACCTTGATTTAACATTTGAAAACTTCAGTGGCCCTAAAACTGATGGTGTACCAGCTAGAGCTGGCTCACAAAAGGAGTCCAATGGATTTGTCAAGAAAAAGGTGAATTGTCTCCGTTGTATTTCAAGTGATTTAATTATATGTCACTACATCTTGCATGAAAAAAGTCTCTGTGAACAGTTATTGTGGTTATTGACATCAACAATGTGATGTCAAATAGGGTCATGCAGGCACTTTGCCAAAAGCAGAGTTTGACAACTGACAATTGAAGGACTTAGTGGGTCAGCTTGATTCAATACAATGATGTTGCTTATCATTGTTTAGTATGGTAGCTGAATGTCAGAAACAAGCTTGTGAGGATCTACAAACTGCAGAAGTAAGTCAAGCAGTTCATGAAAATGAAGAGAAATTCTGTCAAGGAATCAGTGGTAGCAGGTGGTTATGTGATCTAGTGTTCATGGTAGACATGACCAAGTATTTTTCACTGCAGAATGTCAAGCAGCAGGGCCCCAAACAGCTTTTCCTCTCCCTGATTTTCAGTCTGAAAGGAAGAAAGCCTTTTTGGCACTTGAGGAGAAGTGTAAAACTAACTGAAGCCCTTAGTGGAAGAGTCCAACATTCTAAGTATAAACAAATGGAGTGGATCATCTTTGCTACAGTGTTCCAAGTGGAACCCACTGATAGGCTTGGTAACATACAACAAGAAATCATTCAACTACAAAGCAATGCTAAACTGAAAGCTATGTTTCCAAATGTTACATAAGCAACAATGAATAATCACACTTTGAGAAGACATACGTTGAGATATATGTCTATGTTCAAAAAACTGCTGCCAGCGATTCTTTTCACAATTTTCCATCACAAAGACTCAAATTGCTCCCAGTTGATGGACATGAATCAGAAAAGGCTATTATGAATACCATAGTCAATACCAGCTAACATCACATGAGCAAAGAGAAGCCTTACAGATGAGCTAATTAAATTTTTTGACAAGTATAGTGGTATAATTATGAGATTAGTAACTTTGCATGGCCCATTAATGATAGTATAAGTAATCAGACATCCCTTGGCATAAAAGTGGTTCCTAGCTTTATTGTAAAATCATTAGGGTTTGTTTTCCCCTCCAAAGTCTTCTAAATACACAGTTGTCTCGAGTGTGGGAAACACAATATATTCTGAGAAAATACTCTTTACTGAATTATTGTTTACATTCCTGTGTCAATGGATATTTATGCAACTTTAAAACCATTTATTCTCTTAGGACATTCCTTATCTTTTATTGAGAGAAGTTTTTCCACAGGCATAGATAGGGTTTGGTGATAAATATATATGTTGTCATCACAGTAGTGATGTAAATATGTAGTCCATTCAACTCCAATGCATGTATCTTTAATACTAACTAACTCATATGTGACTGGTAAATAGGAAAGCCAGCTTCGAAGAGAAGTGGAGGTTTAGGTTCAATTTTCCCCTGCATGATAATGGTTTGAATCTATGAAAGCTTTACAACAGGAAAAGAAAATCTTTCATAATATATTAAGACCTTAGAATAAAGGCTGGATATAGCTCACAGAGAAGCTTTTCTCTTCTGCAAATGTAGTAGTTGCTTCAACGTGGGGTCATATATATATATATATATATATATGCCAGTCCTGGGGCTTGAACTCTGCTCTGAGCTTGGGAGCTGTCTATGAGCTTCTTTTGTTCAAAGCTAGCTAGCACTCCACCACTAAGCCAAAGCATCACTTCTGGTGTATTTTTTTAATTTTCTTTTATTTTATTTGTGAACATACTGTACAGAGGGGTTACAATTACATGGGCAGGATAATGCGTACATTTCTTACCAAGCATTGCAGCCTCTTCCTTTGTTTATCCTTCACATCCCTTCCCAGCCTCCACCCTCCCCCCCCC